>NW_008751773.1:795560-800897 GCF_000715545.1 Opisthorchis viverrini | reverse complement strand
TGTACCGCTTGGTGTGATGCTTGGTGTCTGCTGATTACTCCCAGTATTCTACCAATTAAATTGTGCACAACTCAATAAGTACATCAAAAGTTCATTTTTGAGTAAAAACCGCTACTGTGGTCGGACCAAGAGTTTACATCCTTAAGGGCAGACAGTGTCTGAAAGGCATCAAAAAGAGATGGAGCTTCGCATAAAATGGCCAGTTTATAATCGAAATTCGCACAGACTGTGACCGATGGATAGAAAAGTTATGAAAGCACCTAGTCGAATTCACCAAGGTGAAACATCAATAATGTTATGGGCAGGTGTGGTAGAACGGACTTTTAACAACTATCTGAACTTCCAATATATATATATATATATATATATATATATATACTCATGAGGTGCGTCCAGTCCCCAGGTCGAACAACTGCAACAGTGAGAGAGAACACCTTCCAAGAATAGGTCTACTGAACTGGTTTTACAATGAGTATTACAAGTTTGCAGAATTTTCTTAAAACACTGTCAATGCATCTGTTTTAGTTCGCCTCATACATTCAACCCACTTCTGAAAGGTGAACATGTGATACTGTATGTGAGCCCGGTTGAGGAAATTCACCAGTTTTGTCGCAAACCAGGAGGGAATAAAATCCCGTTATATATATCACTGGTTAACATTTTATACATAGATTAACATCCAGAGCTTCACAGATTTTTCAATTTCGACCTTTACTTGATTGACTTACGTCTGGTAAGGACGTTTGTCGCAATACTTGGGACTGTGTTCCCTGTTTGGTGAGATAAGAATTTATCAAATTTCAGTGGTGAGCTGCCAGTAGAAAACGCTATTCACGCGCTGTATGAAGATGCGTGCCGCGCTCAAGAGCAGAAAATCATTTGCTGAGACAATGTAGCAGAGTGGTTGCAACTGTGACCGGCTCACCACGTTGTGTATTTCTCTATTAAGGTATAATAATTTGTTTGCAAACACTTTCATAAGTATATAAGCATCGCCTTATAGTACTCCGAATGAACCCGCTATCGATTACGACCTACGGTTGTTGTATTTATAGGAAAAGGTTTCGGTTCACAGACCAATGTTTATGCCGGCAGTTTATAAGAAGTCTTTCGAGACAGAGCAATGAGAGATGGGGCAAATGTTCACAATTTAGATGGTGCCAATATTTCTTGTGAGTTCATGAAAGTCCAAACATTCACGGCATTTTCAGTTATCTTGTTTGAAGAAATCATACATAAGGCATGTTAGAGAAATGTCAATATACCAATAACCTAATTTAACTGTTGCACTCAGTATTTCGCAGCAAAGTCACGCAGTTTTTTCGTGCTCATCAGGTTGGCGTACAATGTAGTAATGGCACACGCTATCATAAACAGAAGCGGATTATGGAGATTTAAATGGAACTTTGGCGTAAACGCAGCATGGAAAATAAGAGATTCTTTTGAAAGACCACTGTACCTCCGAATTCTTGTTCTTCCGACTGAATTAGTGAGGAGGCCTATTTACATCCATCAGGACAATGCACACAAACATCATGGTTGGTATGATAAATAGAGGTTAAAAAGAATGTCCCCGCCTAATTTTGTAGATCTTGAATACTACGTGGCTGTTGCAAGCTGACTGTCAATCAATTTACAGTGCAAACCGCAAAAATTACTTGCGCTTTAGAACGCACTGCTTATTGATCCTAAGGAACAAGACATTTTTTATTTTTGTGTTAGGCATACTTCAATGTAAGGACAAAGAGCTTCAGAGCGCCGAACCAGTGTATTCGAGTCTATAAAAAGTTTGTTTTGACCTCCTAAAGCTTTCGTAGGGTAGAAATATATAGCTAATGTTTTCAACTGGAGAATAAGTTTTGCCTGCAGCTCAACGAGAAATAAACAATCCGTCCAAAGATATATCTATCAAAATTTCTCTGATACGTGCCTGTTCTGCAAAAGAAAGCTAAATTTCCAAGACATGATTGCAAGGAACGCATTGTTCTATTCAACTGAGGTTAAACGTGAATCTTCTACAACGGCCTTGTTTTTGTTATATTTTCCACAGCATTTTTGTGTTTGCAAAGGGAGTTATTGGTGGAAGGACTGGAAAGCGGAGGAGAGATT
Source organism: Opisthorchis viverrini (assembly GCF_000715545.1). Lineage (NCBI taxonomy): Eukaryota > Metazoa > Platyhelminthes > Trematoda > Opisthorchiida > Opisthorchiidae > Opisthorchis > Opisthorchis viverrini. The sequence continues at coordinate 798,788 of NW_008751773.1, read as the reverse complement.
TGAAATTTCCTGGTGTAAAAGAATATCAAGACTCGGAATTCTTGACGGAAAAACATCAGCTGATTCGGCATACAGCGATAAGGAAATGAAGAAAATTATCTCTAAGATCTTAGCTTCACACGACAAAAAACCCGCAAAGGTTGAAGAAGAAAATGTACAACGTGAAGTAATTCCGCTAAACATTGCTGTGTTATGACGATTATTCTGTAGACAGAGGCTGGCAACAAGAAGATCTTGGGAGGAGGTGTGAGAGCAACGTCGAATTCCTGTGAGGGTACATGTGCCTTACAAAATTCTGGACGTCAGGTAAGCAGAGCGTTATCAGTATCAAGATGGTGGTTTATGTCTTCCAACTGAAGAGTTTCAATAGGTCATAGTCCGAAAATTGAGGCTCCGTTTTTTAAAATACTGCTATCTTTGTGAAGGTGGGCCCTCTCAAAGCAGCCTTGTCAATTGTAAGTAAACCCACAAGGAAAAGCCTACCGCCTAGGTTAGTAATCATCCATTAACTTAGCCAGTGAGTGCGCTAGCACAGTTAACTTACAAAAGTGCAGATAAGTATGACCAAAAATGAGGCACTGAACGCTTCAGAGCAAGAACTGCGAGCAGTCGGTAAATGTGCCATGCGTATATACATTTATGTATATATATATATATATTCACCAGAGCTACAACCATTAAATGCTGGGAAAGCCATTTGGAGTCCAATGTCCTCGCACGAATTCAGCACAATGCGTCACCACTCCGTCGCATACTGCAGAGGTTACTGAAGGCCAAAAAGGTGCTTGAAAACATAATGTGCACATGGGAGGATTAGGAATGAACTCAACGGCATATGTCACAAATAGGTCTTTGGTATACTTCATGTCTGTCCTGACAGTATCTTTTTTTTATCTAACAGGGTTACTAAACGTCGCCACCACTTAAGAGTTTCGTTATTTTCCGTCCGCATTAGGTGACGAAGTTATTAGGATTGGGTTCACTGGCATATATCGTAAATTCCCTATAAGTCTATTGCCAAGTTACTACAAAAAATCACAGACAAGTCGTTGCTGGCCTCGGGCTTATTCTCAAGGCTTGCACCCAAATTATTAGTATTTTTCTTGTGCCAATGAAGAACACTGCAACGGGCATCGATTCACCTATCCATTTGAAAATCAATATGATTTTAACGATGGATGGCAATTTTTGTTGGAGGGTGAAACAAAGTAGTAACTACGCTGAGGCTTCATTTAAGGTCATTTTTAATTTACAAAAAATGTCTAAATCCAAATAGGTTTAAATAAGGTTTACTAGTGGTGTATTGCAAAATGACCTCCCTTTTTAACAGTTCCCCTACCAGAACTCCAATAAGAAAGGATCTTTATCTCCAGTACTCCGAATGCTCCACTTAGATTTACTTTAAATCTGACTTGCCATTTCCTGCGTCTCGAAGTTAAAACGAATTTAAATAGATATCTCTATTGCCAAGAGGTTCATTGATTTACAGGCACAAAATCGAAGATATGTTGAGGTTATAGTAAGGTTGCCGTACTCATAGCTTTCCTTTGTCTACCAGAATACTCACTAGTGCTAGCACATTCATGCTATGCACTTCAAATTATTGGAAAATTGATCAAAGTTCTCGGTTGTCAGATGAGTGCTGTCGCATCTTCCAGGCTTTAAAAGAGACGTAATTCGATGCCCAGGTGTAATTTTGATAACGAGAACAGATGGTCTGCTCACCCACTGCAAAGATGAATGCCTTTCGAGTTGATCCGCGCCACGACTTTTTAAGGGTGGCCACTTTTCTTCCGACCTCACGTGTTAATTAGTTCGTTTCGGTGTCTCACAGAGCATTAGTATGAATTTCTCTTGGATCCCTAGTGTGGTGATCCATCTTACAAGAAATTCCTTACGTGCGCCCAAATCGGTTTCACATATCGGCATTTCCACCATAATTTCGACTACTTGGTTGTGGCTGTCACGCTGAGTTTAAATGTGCGCAATAAGTTCAATATCCTTAGCCAAACCAAAGGACAAATAAATGCGCGCATATAGATGTTAGCCTGCAGAAGAACTAGCCTAGTGGTTGGAGTTATCTCGGAGAGTGGTTATCGTTGTTACAGAGGTTTCCGTGGGTACCTTTTAATCAAGAATTTCAGTTCGTTGTAACTTCATTGTTGCGTCTTTTTAATGAAATGAATCCGAGTCTGGATACATGTACTTAGCCAAACCAAAAATCTAAAAAACGTGCGATTGGTGCCGATCTATTGAACACTGACGCGTACAGACATGTCGTTTGTAGCCGAAAATAGGCTGCTTATAACTTTGACAAGGAAAGTTCCAAGTGGGCTAAAAATGACCCCAAGAAGTTTACTTCATCTGTTAAGGACAAAACTAATTAAAACTGCTTCTAAGAAAATCGGTTTTGCCCTGGCAGTTGTATAGTCCAGGTACGGTCGAAGCTGGTTCTTCTCATATTCCCCGTTTGATTTCTGCTTTATTCAGTACCCTGTTCCTTCTTTTTAGGCAGTGAAAAAATCAGGACGTGATATCACTAGCACGATGAAACGCGAAGCTGCCACCGGGAGAAGTAAGCTGAAACCAATGTGTGTTTGCGCAATTATCCGTCATCTCAGAGCTGTTTACCATTCAATGCTTACTATACTCATGCATCCATTATTAGAAACTAGTATCAACACACCCAGTCATACAGAGACCAACACTCACGCACTACAGTGCATTCATTTGCGACTGAATTGTTCGAGAAGGAATGTTGCCATCACAACTGAGGAGTAATTTCTTAAAGTTGTTTCTGTCAGCCATGAACTCATAAGTTTCTCTTTAGTGAGGAATAATAATAAGTACAGGGCAAGCGAAACTTCCCTTATTGTTAGGTTTGGGTCAAGGAAGATCTTCCATACAGTCATTGACCACACCAACCAGAGCATGTGATTTAGTCGCAGCCCTGCATTATACAAAAAAAGCTTCGTCAGTTTCTAGTAAAACAAATCAGTTTGTTTTTTGCATCCCTCCGATTCCACCAAGATTTGCAATCAAAACATCAGATGCGTTTTAGCTCACCTTCGATAGTACGCAGGAATGGATGAGTCAGTTATCCGAGGAAAAAGCCCTCTTGTTTTGTTTTTTGTTATTGAATGCATATTCTGAGATCGCAGGCGTATATATATATATATATATATATATATATATATAGAGACGACCACAGCACAGCTATCATGAAAG
>NW_008751773.1:788635-795069 GCF_000715545.1 Opisthorchis viverrini | reverse complement strand
AGTCAGTCAATGCAGATAACGGTTCCCGTCGATTACACAGATGCAACCCAATCTACCACAGTGATAAACTTCGCTTCCACTTATCAACCTCCCTTTCGCAAATTAAAAGCAGTCCTACTTAAAGATGCATACCACTGCATGTGTTTGATATCAGTGCTAATTTTCAGGTACCCTGCAGTTGCGGTGACATCTGCATTGGTAGCCAAGAAGGAAGGGTAGGCTTCGGAGTTCTTTTTCCCTGAACTTCCACTATTAATCTCCGAAGACAGCCTCCATGTATACCCTTGATACTCAAAGACTAGTTGACTACCTAATTTCCATTGTTCGAATGTTGCGCATTGTCCAGCTAATCAAAAGGTTGAAATCGTTTACTTTCTGTGTTTCAGAGCACCGTAGTGCTGGAACAACGCCTAAATGAACTGCCAATCGATAGCTCAATAAATAACCAACCTTTTGTCTGTACCGATTGCTGTCAAACTTCCTTGATGATGACTGTATACTGAACCTGTTGATTCTGAATCACTTTATTCACTTGCTGTGTTTTTTGTAACAATACAGATCCGAAGAAACTGCAGTCATAATTTTTAAACTGTTTTTAAGATAAATGACTGGGAAACTTAATCACCATTCACCATGAGTGAAAACGGGTGACAAAGAGCGTGGCAGAATTTCTTTGCCATTACTCCCAGCAAGCGATATTGTTGGGAACACAAGTGTAACGACAGATATCCTCCGAATTAGGCAGAACACGTTTTTGTGAAGACAGTATTTAACTAAAGCAGCCACACCTTATGCCAACAAAATGTGAGTATAAATAGAGCTCATCGTGTTCCGCTCGAAGTTTAATGCGTGTTATTTGAACTCCTCGTTTGCGATGTCCTCCAGTGGGAATGTTCATACAAACCCGGGTAAAGGATATTTCGACTTGCCATTGCGTACACAGCTGAGTAAAAATTAGATGATAACAAACTAGAAAAAGCCACAAATGAAAATAGGAGGTATTCATGTTCACGTGGACGTTTCTCAGCAACAGGTCCCAAATGCAATTAAAAATAATTTGACATCACAAAAGGTAGATTCTGCTGGATTCCAGGTGAAACTCTCGCAAAATCAATTTTGTTTGCAAATTAATGTAGTTCGCTAATTTGATCAACATAAAATGACTTCATTTTGAGACTCGTTCGAAAATTCAAGGTAAACGCATAGTAATAATGCGTCCACATTTTCACACACACGCACATTTCCAGCCCCTGGATATCTGCTTAAGTTCTGGCACCTCTAGCCAGCACAGAAATTCATTGTATCTCACGTAATGGCAAAAAAGCATGTCACTGACACTGGATGAAAAACGTATGGTTAATTTTTTAGCATCAAGGTACTGCTTCAAATCTATGAGTGTTCGTTGGAACATATCAAGTAGTTTTACGTCTACATCGTGGGTATTTATTATTTTTTTGAGCAAATCAATAACTGAAATCGATGGATTCATGCAGACCTTTGTACATTTGTTGCTGGTAGTTTCGATTACATGTAATCAATTCATCAATGTAACCATTATTAGGTGATGGGTCGTGTCCCTGGGATATGCGGTAGAAAAAGCTCTACACAATACGTGCAGGCAAGATTATTTATTGTATCTTCTTCTTCCATATAATTTGGCGTAGATTGCTCCTCGCTTCAATAGAGAAACTACCCTATGCAAACAATTTGGCTATCAGTCACTCGACGTCATTTCCAAATGCGGTCAAACAAGTGTAACAAAACGCAAAATGCTGTGAAGGCAGCAATGATTAGCCTTTGACGCTTCCACTCTGTAAGACTGTTGAGACTCCAACATTTGGTAATATGTTGCTTGCTACTGTTACAATAAAAGCAATAAAAACAAATATTTGGCTATCATGTGATAAGAGAGAAACACGAGTAATCCTCCGATGCCCGTTTCATGAAGTTGTTCTTGGTAGAGTTGTTCAGCCTGGTTGGAACAGATCTGAAAATCTCACGTTTGCTCAAAAGGTAGTATCGGCTGCTTCCCGTATGTCCTGGGAACGAAAGGTAAAATTTACACCAGAACGTCATTCCTCCTCTATAGAACATTTTTTCGACCAAATAATTACTAGTGAATACGAAGGCAAAATCTCAGCCAATTCAAGCAGTGCAAAAATGTGGTTTGAGTTTGGCGGTTTGATTTAATGAACCATTATTTCAATCGCATTTCAATATGCGATGAAGTTTTGACGAAAGATTCGGGAACCCAAACCGATAATATGTGAACTGATCTTCATTACCCGAAACACACCTGACGCTGGCGAATTTTGAATAAGAGAACTTGGGTTAGTACAAATTTATCCTCTTGACTTAAAAGTACGTAATCTGCTAAGACCTGACAATTATCTAGTGTTTAGATTATTAAAAATTGTGAATGTGAGCGAGTGTAGCATGCTGATGCATTTTGAGTTTCTCAACAGTTGGCTGAACAAATTATTTGTATATATACTACTAACTAGAATCTCATCAGTTCGATCAAATGATGCAATCTGCAAAGGTGTTGAAGGTCACGGATTGAATTCAGCTAAGCGTGCTTCCAAGCCTTGTCACCTTCAGGTGTTTAGAACACTGAACCAGCGCACCTAAATGACTCACGTTTTAAAAAATTTCATAACAGTAAACTTGTTCAGGTAGTGATGAACTTTCTATTTGTATGAAAATAAGACCACATCTGCCATCGCCCATATCCGGAGGAATTTCAAGGCTCATTTACAGCCATACTTGTCCAGCTTATTCAGAATATAACATGAAGAGACGAAAATCCAGACGAAACTACAAGAGCATCATTAGGTCTTGCTCGACATGAATAATGAGCGAACGTATCGTCAAGAACGATAATGAACAACTGGCCAAATATTTTGATGGATCGGATCAAATTAATCTAGTATGGTCAAAATGACACTATAAAGTAATAGGGGTTACCCACCCTGAATTCGTTTTGAAATATTGTGGAAATCGGAGTTTTCACACCACAGTCATGTTAGTGGCTACACTCAGCTGGTGATTAAAATGCTATAAGGGTTTTTACATTTCACAAGTTTCTTCAACACTACTGCCCCACACTGGTGATTGACACAGCTGATCTAAGAGATGTCCAATTCAGCAAAAGCGTGCATCCCCATGGCAGATACAGACTTCACATAAATGACTGTATGTGGTGTAATTCACCATGAGAGTACGAAGAACGATTGCACAGCCAGAGTTTCAGTAACACAGAATGTGCCTTGCCATATTGATTAAATACACGAATAATGTGCCCGAATAATATACTCCTATTTCCATAGCTCCAGCAAATACACTGAGTTGTAGGAAAGGCTCACTGCTGTTGTATGAAACGTACAAAAATGTATCTTGCATTAAAAAGCCTACAATATACATAAAAACCGCGTTCATTGAAGGGAACTCGGAATTTGCCTACTCATTAGCCTTTAAATATGCTCATTGTTATATAATTTATCAGATCGTGAAATTCACCGCAGTCTATCTTACCATTTATCTATTGTACTATATCTGTGTGCCTTCGATTTCAAAGTATCTATATGTATTAGTTGACATATAGTGACTTTCAGCCATTTTTGCGTGATCGATGAAACGGCAATGTTGTAAGCTTGTTGGGCAACTTCGCGCACCGAACAACCGAGAAGTTTTACTCTTTGAGATGATCTTTTATTGACCTGAGTCGATAAGTGTATAATATCCAGCTCGCTTACGGGAGAAAGACGGCTTCCTTAGCTGACCATCCCGATTATACATCTTAGTTGTACACAATGCTGACAGCTTCCCATAAGGTAGCTCATAGGTTGGATTCAACGGAGAATTTTCAAGTCTTTTCAAAATGGTTAGACGGTAAGGCGGTTGTTTGTTAGCAAACGACGTGAGAGATTTTGTCTGCCCATTGCACATGATAACTGATTAAGAGTAACAATCGTGAGTGAAAAAATGTACAGGGCTACGCGGAATATGTGACGTAATACCCGGTCACAGCCTCTTCACTCTTGATTGCAATTCGTGCTCTAAAAACCTTAGCAACCGACAAGTATAATTCGGCTTGGCTGCCGTTTGTTTACCGTTCCTCACCTACCCTTATCCCACGCTTTAATTGGTAAACCTATCCGATTCTTTCCTCAGTCGACCAGCCTGTATAAAAGCGATTGCTCACTGGGTGACACCCAGAGAATCCATCAATCAACTAGAGGTGTACTGAGTTCCTCTGTGCTAAGACAGTACGAACTTAACGGAATCTGAGGACAGTTTATTTAGCATGACTCTCAGTGAATGTCTGGTATCGTCATTCCAGCCAGATCGCTTTGTGTTCTGATTAAGGAGTTATTTGGTGTTATTGTTGTTTACCACGCACAACACTAGTGACAAGTGAAACCCTCCCTCTGTCTGTTGTCAAGCGCAAACTGTACCTCAGTGTAAGTAATCATCAGGGAATCAGTATCATGCATTGATTTACAACTGCATCAACTTTATCATCCATCCACTAAAACAATTTATTGTCGTTCAATTTGCTCCTGTATGCTTCCGCCTGTCTTTAATTGCAGAATGTATCAAAGGACAGAATAAAACCAATAAGTTAGCTGGAATAGCACAAATGCTGCATTTCCATTCCACCATAGTTTTAGTTTAACGCCTTCTGTGACAGCTTTAACTTGCTTGTACAACTTATTTAAGGCAGCGAAGATTAACTAAATTCCCAGGCTTAGTGTGTGTTAGTTTACTGATTATGAGTTTTGATTCGGTAAGGTTCAGTGGGCCTCCGTGACAGCTACACGGGGTTCTATTCCAAAGTCGCAACTCGCCGCTACCTTGCGTCATAGACCGGCCAACTTGCAGTGCGGGTATAAACTTGAATATTATGAACGGAGTGAATACAAAACAAATTATTTTCGATCAGTATGCCAGACACGGTAGGCTGGGCCTAATGTTGATCAGCGCATTTCACCATTTGCTAAAGGCTACTAATATTCCGGTGTGCAATGACTTCAGAAACTACTAATTCAGGCTTCAATGCTCGCAGTGTAAGGTAAACAATCCACTCTCTGTTCGTAGGCCACAAACATTGCCATTCAGCATGCTGGGTTTATTTGTATTATGTCGGCTCACGAAGTAAGGACAAAAACCTAAAGGTGTTCACGCAAATTTATTTGGACCAAGAATGGCCGATCGGTCGCTTTAGTAACAAAAACATAATCAAGTAGAATACAATCTAATCGGTTCGTCTAGGATGTTGACTGAATATGTGGGTGGGTGCTTGGATGGGTGTCCGTGCACAAACGAGTTCCGTTCCGCCTACAATCCTTACCAAATTTTCTTCAATTGGCTTACGATAAACTGGATGCCAGTAGATTAGCAACCGCTCTTCCATACAGCTTTTGTCAGTGCTACTGGGAACAAATTTGTCCGAAAGGACATCTAATCGTGGCTCACATGAAGCTTTGGTCCTGCTAACCGTACCCGGTAGACGTGGCCCGATATGTCTAACAAGTGAGAAATGCTAGGGAACTGATGTACCCCTCTCTTTTTTGACAATATAAACTGTGAACAAAACACTATCTCGGCGACTGGGCGTACTTCCATGAAATGTCAGAGAACACACAGGATCAACTGGATGGAAATCTAGGTTTAAACTGCCCCACTAACCTGATTTTCCACCCACCGTCTGTTTTGTGGGGAACAATTCAAATAGTGTACTGTTTTGTGATCAATGTGGAATGATTAGTGCCCAGAATAGAATGCATTTCACTGTCCAATCTGCCTTCCGATTCTAATTCCAGGGGAGTTATTAAGAAGGTGTTCATGGAGCATCCCACATTCTGAGGATACTATGAAACAAGTCAATGACAAATGAAACTTTTGTTTGGTGTCTCATATGTGGCGTACATGAGGAATGATTTGAAACAACGGATTCGTGTTGCTCATTTGGGAGGCATGTGTTGCAAAGGAAATTCGGACTGTGACCATGGGTCTACTGTTATATCTGCATGAGAGGTGACCTTGCACACTCTTGAACTTTGCCGTAACCTGCGTGAGAAATAATCTTCCTTACAAATCAGGTGAAATTTTACACAAGCAAAGATTCGTTGTTAAAAACGCGACGGGAAATTTGGTGTAAATTTCATTCGTGACATCGTGAAAAGGAACTAATAATGAGGATAGAATCTGTGCTGAAGCTTACAAGTGAACATCCTAATGACTTGGCATTCATATTTCGTCGGAATATTGAAAATTCTAGTCCGAGTTGTGTGCTGGTGTACAAATAGGGTTGCCAAATTATGCCAATGGTCTGAAAGTCATTATGCTGGCCTCTTCGGCATCCTTGAATATATGCATTCGAAAAATAATCGGTTTTGACATATGTTTGTCTTGTTCAGCCAGAAAAACCG
>NW_008751773.1:726546-788507 GCF_000715545.1 Opisthorchis viverrini | reverse complement strand
ACACGTCTGAAAAAGTAACCTGCATCTACTCGGAGAGTTATACTTTTTAATCGCAAAGCTTTGAGCAGTCTAAATTAAAATGTCTCGTTTCTATGTGACAGTATTTTCTTCACCCGACTTGTTGAGACACCTGTTTTTGACTCTTGCAGCGTAGGAGAGCAGAGGTTTAGGACGGCACACCGATCTACTTCCTGGTTCGTAGAAAATACTGCTTTTGATTTGACGTTTATTCTCAACGCTTTGGTGGGAGTTACCCCACAACTGTTTGGTAATTTCCGTTTGAACTTATGCGCCACATTACTGATTGCTGCTATGCGGGTGTACTGCACAGAACTGATTGCCACGGTGCTGCATATTCACCCTCCAAATCCAAGCATCCATAAAAAGCTTGTCCCCGTCTGATGAAGACGAATCACCGACGCCGCGAAACGCTGCATTTGAACCCACCAGTTGATGAAATTTTGTGATCGGAGACGATATTAGCTACTGTAGTTGTACAAGGTAGGCGAAAACGTCTTGTACATTTTTGGACGAGACTTATTCCAAATGCCCGAAGCCTATATTAAATGTTACTTGGTAAACGTTGAATTCTAAGTTTTCCGATTGTTCCACTCTTCATGGTAAGCACCAAATTGTGCTGGCGCCTTGCATGACGCTCCCAAACGCAGCTAACTGCACGAGATTACTTGTGAACTTTCCGGTTCACTTCGGCGCATATGATTGAATAAGAGGCACAACCTGAAAAACTGCGGTTTTCCATATCACTGATCTGCAGACAGCGAAGCTGAACTTGTGAGAGTTTATAACCTCTGTTGTTTATCGGTACTTGATCCATTGATTTGTTTGTTTGTTTAGAAGGATTTCTGCGTGTGTAATTCCTTTGTTGAAATCACCGACCGTACGTATTCGATTGTTATTTTATAAGCGAAGTGCTATGTAGCAGATAGTGGCATTGCTAACGGATCCCTGCGGATATCGCCATCTACAGGAAATACCAACCGTGTCACGAAAATCAGAGCTTTAACATCTTTCAGTTGGAAAAGACGGAAATCAGGATTGTTTTCTTCTTTTACGCTATAGCCTCTACAGTGTGAACGGATGTTGGTGAGTTTTGCAGATAATCTTAAACTGAATTCATTTTAGTTTCCGTTTTCTCAGACCTGAAATCAAATGACCAGTGTAGGTGACTACAACTATTCAAGTGTCCAACAGCTCCCCAATTCCTGCATCTGATGGGGTAATTTGACCTTCTCCTGGAGAGATGCGGCACCAAATACGAAAGTTCACTAGGGTGGTGATATCAAGAAGAAAATATGACAGCATTGTCTAGGTCAGGTATGATTACCTATAAGTTGGTTACGGAGCTCCTCACGACAGATAACCTTAATGTGGTCATTCTCTGCGGTTTAACCCAGAGATTCGGTCTATGAAAATCAAATAGCTACGTTTTGATCATCTTCGGTCCACTAAATTTCTGCAGATGCTGCTCGGCTTCCAGTACCAAATTTACCTCTAGTAACTGTTGCTTCATATATTTTACATGACTTTATCCCGTATCCTTCAACCAAAGTTAGAAACTTCCAATAAGTGGAAACCTAAGTCACTAGATGTTTCTTTTTGCTGCAGCCCCGCCCATCTACGGAACCCGAGAAATATATAAGTGGGCCAAACTGGTGTGAAGATGAGTTTATTTCACTAGGTTGTGCTATTTGGGTTCAAGCAGAGCATAATTTGACTGAAAATCGGGGACTGTACCTACCCGAGAAGGGCGAAACCAGCCGCAGGCTGCCGAAGGATTCTCAGCAAACTTATAAGCAATATATTGCGTGCATACTGTCTACTGTCATACTGGAGTTTACTATTAACTGATTCGGTTGAAGAACACCATGAACGAGATATTCACTTGTGTCATCCGCACAAACGCTGTTATGTAGATGAGCGTACCTCTATAAAACTGGAATTTTCCCCAGACTTCTAAGCAAGCAGCCCATCAGATGAATCTGAAAGGATAAATAAGTATTATCAGCTCACCGGACTCTAAACCTGCTCAACTATGTGCACACTCAAGTGTTTCCGGGTAGCAATAAACATTCTGATCATTTGGACTAAAAAATTCCTTTCAGTAACACCGCCGGCTGGGACACATGACACAGAATGAATTGATCAAGTGGTTGTCTACCTACATTAAGCTTGAAGATTGTAAAAGGCGTTGCACACGTTACACAAGGCTTAAGCATAAGGATGTCGACTATCTCTGTGGAATAAAGAAACGTAGTTGTGGCAAAGTTTGGTACCTTGACCTACTCTTTGTAAATTGTCCCAAAAGCGGTTGAAACATTAGTATGCCGATTAGATGGGATAAAACCTGGGCGTACAGTTTGTGTCGTTACACCCATGCCACGCACAGACTATCTGCTGAGACAAGTATCCCGTCATTTTTCGCATTACTCTCTAAAGAAGAGTCGCAAAATTGATACTGACTCATTAAGACATATTTTTACTCTTGTCTGGTATTGAGATAGCTAGCGGAATTTGTATTTGCAGGCGTTGCGCGGAATATTCTGGCATATGCATCTAGTAAACTTTGAGTCAGCAATTCACTAATCACATCGGCTTTGAAAGGAAAAAAGAGATACTCCAATTTGGTTTTCGGAAACTTCAAAGAGGCAAAACCCAGAACACCGTGACTCCGTTATTCTTTCAAACGTGATAAAGTTAGTAATATGCTGGCGTGAAGAATACTAAAAACATTTCTTCCAACTGTTTGGTATCAACACTATCAATCATTCTGAAGAAAACAAATGAAAGTGCAAATGGCGCAACGGCAACGATTTCAGCCGGTGTCTAAACCCCATGGCGCACGATCTGGCCACAGGATCTAGTGCAAGAGAGACACGACTGAGACATTTTTGGGAGTCTTTAATTCTGACCCTTCGCAGATCGATTCAAGAAGCCAATATTTTGTCTGTGATCGCAAAGTTTGGGTGTGGGCCGTTTCCATTTGATTAACATCCTTCGAAGTTTTCGAACAAGTTTGGTGACAATCGGTAGATTTATTGCTGGGCAACCTTTCGCTTTTGACACAAAAGCCTTGTCAGGCCAAGTGACTAGGTTCCGTGGTTGGTGGAAATTTAAGGCGGAAGGAGAACCAATCAGCTGAGTCAAGCTAAACCTCTGTTTGGTGTCGGCCGAGGGATTTTTAGTGTGTTAGAATGGTTGAACAAGTGTTGGGTCGGTGGGGAAACCTACAGGTTTCTGGGTCCAGTCCAGGGTCTAGTTCTTCTGGTTCGGTTCATTTGATGGTCCCTCTTGAATGTCGTTTGAACCTCCTGTCCGTCTGTGTGGGTGAGCTAGTGCTAAGATAGTTGTGTAAGAGGGATGCTGTGACCTTTGGTCGGGTTGGAATTTCCACCCCCCACCGTACGGTTTTTCCTAATGATTCTAAGTGGATTGAAAACCACCCCGTCACTCGGCTTATCTAAGACCGTCTCCCATACGTTCTCCAGCTCCACACCCTCGATTCTATTCACGCTGTGATGCTTAGTGATTTCCACCGCCTCGACGATCAGCCGCTGTGGTGTGAATCGCAGTCCCCACCTTAAAACTTCCACATTCTCCAGATCTATTCTATGTTCCATGTCTAAAGCATGTACCGCCATCGCTGAGTCTTTGACCAGCGTTTGGTATCCTTCTGCATTCCTTGGCAGTTTGTTAATCCTTCTTTTATGCTCGCCAATTCTGGTGTGCAATTCCCTGGCAGTTTGTCCTATATAAACCTTAGCACAGTCGTTGCAGTTAATTTTATAGACACAGTCCCTAGTCCTTTCAACCGGCAGAGGATCTTCCAATTGCACCAAAACTGAGCGTAGCGGTTTTCCTTTCTAAAAAGCTAGTCGAATGTCGGCTAAGTTCAACAGTATTCGAATAACCTCCGATATTCCTGCTTTATATGGAAAGACTGCTGTGCCAATCCATTTCCTACTGGATCTAGATACTGGAACCAATATCTTTCTTAGTTGACGCTTAATCAAACTCACTGGGTATCCTTTTTCTTGAATTTGGTTGGCAATCTCGATTTGAGCTGCCGTCCGGTCGATCTCTTCTGTGCACAGCGCTCTGACTCGACAAAACATCGATGAAACACTACTGGCTACACGGAATTTTGGGTGTGCTGATGAATAACAGTAGATAGTAGTTTTCAATTTCCCATCAATCTTGTGTGTTATACAGTCCAGAAAGGTTAATGTGCCCGAGATGGACTGCATTTCCATGCTAAACTTGATGTGTGGGTTTAAACTATTGAGATAGTCGTGGAAGCTTGTCACGTTTTCTCGTTTGATTACAACAAACGTGTCGTCAAGATAACGTAACATAATAAATTAGCAATAGATTTTGCTGTATCAGGCAAACTGATATGTCTAGTTGTACTATTTAAGTATGTCGTATTTTAACCTCTGATTCCCTGAAATTTGCAAACGAAAATTTCTTTGACTTGTGCTGTTAGCCCTTTCCATACTCTACTCTGCCAGTACCATAGGATATATGGTAAAGTGTTTTCCCTTCTTGAATGCGTAGGAATTTCACCTATGGCTCTCTGTTCTTTAATAAGCAAATCTGGACCTCTTTATTTAGGTGCACTTAATCAAAAGCAGCATTACACTCGCTCTGATTCCGTTGGCCATCCATGTCTCCAGATTGAGTGGATTTTCGGGTAAACACATGGTCACGAAGAGACTGGACCTTACGGTGGTGGGATGCTTTTCGCACCTTCACGACCCATTGAGCTACACCAGTGTGTCCCCGCGATATTCAAAGTGTCCCATACCAATTTAGTCAATGTTATGAGGTCTGACGAACACAGTCTCCTGGTCCTCCCGGTTGGTGGTTGGAACATGTGGCGACTTGTTCCGTATAAATGGTAATCCATTTGCACTTCAGCCTTGCGGTTGGGTTTTTGAGCCAAAGATTTTGGTTAAAGACTCTAATCATCCCCCTGCCTAAGGGGAGGGGCACTCTGACAGTATCCCAATCCACGTACAACGTACGACAGCGAAGCATCGGTGTTGAACACTGATCTCTTTGTGTCGATGATGATGATGATGGTGATGATGATGAGGTAAGCATACATTTCTGTCTTCCGGTTATGCAAGTGAGGCTCACGTGCACATCTGCTTTATTATTATTATTCATGGGATTACGGCTTGACTTTGTCGGAGGAAAACTAGCTTGACCATGAGGAAGCGACCGGTTCAAAATGTTTCCAACGGAGATTTTGACGTGTCTGTATTGAATAGCTGAGGAGCTCTGTAGGAGCTGCTTTATCGTCAGTAGTGAGTCACAAAACTCAAATGAATTTCGAACTCGGGGTCATCCGACTTTTGGTAATGAGTGGCTGATCAGGAGTGTGATTAACACGCATAGCAAAGATTGACTTCCATTAGAGGACGAAATCTCCAGTGAAATTTTCAAATCTCCCCGCGCTACCAGTCGTCTATCAATGGTGCATGGGAAGGAAATTCACATGACGAATAAAAATTGTAGTTGTCACACAACTTCAGTGCGTGACTGCGTCATTTGGGTGAAGGCGTTATGTCTTTCCTAAGTTTGAGTTAATCACACTTCCGACAAGCAGATTAGTGGAATGGTTGCGTTCAAAATGCTAGCGGCATGTTACAAGTTTGAGCCACTCTAGAGTTTCTTGGGTTGCGCACCGCTGACATTTGCTATGCTGTGCGTGCTTCTCAGCCTTTCACCTCAGATCACCAACATAATTTCATCAGATTATCATCTCGGGGAAGCTGAACTTCACATCGGAACTCAATTTTCTCTATAACTTTAATAAAACAAAACCAGACTGGCTTGGATTCCACCTATGCTTAGCCTGTACGGAGTATGTAATCCAATGGAACTTCTTGATCGAGTCCAAATTGAATGTTAAATGTGGGAGATGGAGGTAAACAAGAACGTCTGTTTGTTTGTAGTGATCTAGCTGACATCTAGCGCTTTTGATCTGCACCAATCACTAGCCATCACTAGTGAGGCACTTTTGGGCAATATATCAGCTAAGTATTCTATGATTCCGATTAGATTAGATACTATACCACTTGGAGTGCATTATCCCATCGAACCTAACGGCAATATTATTAATAACCAAACATCCAAAAACGACGTTAACATATTGAACTACTGCATATTGCATTGGAAATACAATCTGGTTGGCTGGCTTCAGAAGACATGCGTTTAGTCAGACCTTGGTGCTATGGCGTACGCCCGTCTACCAAAACTGAAACCTGAACACATTTTCTCTCATATAGTTTATAATTGATCAGTGCTATTGTTTAACTTTGGTTATGAAGATGTGAAGTGTGGTAGAGTTGAAGGTTGGTATGAGAGGATGGAGGGATAACTCAACGTTTAGGACGGAAAGTGAAGTTAACGTGGTTGAAACAAATCTTTTAAAACCGTAGGCTAAACCTAGCTATCAATTTCGGCTAGATGCCGGAAGTTTGGCTGTTTCTCGTAGTTTAAGGTCAGGTGAAGCGAGTGGAGCTGAACGGGGCACGAAAACATTTACACAGTTGAAGAACCAAACCCGTAATTCTAAGGCTCCGAAACGAAAGTGAATACAACCACCTTGGTCGTTTGAGATTGCTGTCAAAGTGCGCATAATCTCAGCATGATTTCTTGTAGTCTTGAACGTGGTGTATAAGCGGTCCCAAGCTCCAGTAGAACAGGTACGATACCGCCAATCAGTAGGAAGTCCAAAAATTTGCTGAACGGATGACTGATGTGAAAGTAGAATTTTCGATCACCTGTCGTGGATAAAGATCTAACTAGTGGAACCGATTTCGTTGTACATTGGAGGAGGTTACTTGAGAAGGAACGTTCCAGTGAAAAGCATGTCCGCCATGTTTGATCATTTTTTGTCAGCTACATATAGAGTGATTGCGAAAGAAGCTTCCCAAACCTGCGATGAGATCACACAAATTCCAGAAGTCTGCCTCAAAGCGTCAGTATCCGCCTAGCTCAATAAAATCCGATAACACGAACGAAACATCTTATACTCAGGTACAGAGGGGCCTAGTTCCTATCTAAAGAAGGGGTAGGAACATCGTTAATCAAGTATTCCTGCGAAATGGATCAGGATTTGAATTCGAGTCCGGCGGGCTAAGGATTCATATATTTCTCGCGTTCGTGTGATGTGTTCGTCGACTTTGTAGAATTTCACAAAAACAACTCGAATTCCTCCGCACACAATGGAATACGCGTTCAAGTGGGAAACGCTTCCACCCAGTAGAGAAAACAAAATCTCCATCTAGTTATCCGTCACTCACGTTACTTGAACTGTTACAGTGAGTTATGAATGGCATCATAAAGGCGGCATATTTTCTAATCATAACATATTTGTGTGCACATCTCAAAACTACTGTGCATGTCACCGGATAGTAGATACATATTTGACACTCGACATGTGACATTGAACGTCTGACTGTAGTACTTTGAAAGTGTCTGAACGCTATGGTCCTGGATCTCGTGTTGATGCACCTACAGAGATTTACACTAATCATTACGTTTCCCGTCATAGCTATCCATCCGTGAATCAGCTCTGTTGTACAAAGTACTAATCTTGGTCGGTGCCGACGGGCCACTTGCAATTCAGCCGCTCTCAGATTTGGTTGCCTCTTTTGAAGAGTTATTATTTTTCAATGGCGTTCTTCTTAAAAGTGAAGCACATTCATTTGGTTAGAAGCACCATAATCGAGAGACTTATCCGGGCTTCACGAAAGTCAGCCGTATAAACCAAATTGGTGTGCATAAAAGTGTATCACACTAATTTCTTGCCATTTGGTTTCAAGTAGAACATAAGGTTGACGGGAACTCCGGCACTGCGCATAGTTGATGAGCCCCAAGAAGGCGAAGTAGATCGCGGGCATTCGGAGAGTTTTCAGCAACCTTGTGACAAGTGTATTAGGTATTCTTAAGGTTTCTATTCCTACGACGGTGCAATCAACATATGTCTTTTTCCACGCTTCAATTACCCGTTTTTCAGAGCTTTACCCTTGGGATATATCACCACACATAAATATGTATATGTGTATATATTCCAACCAGTAAACACGGATCCTGAATTCGGAGAATCTAACGTGTGATATTTTTGATAATAATGCATCAATCACACTTGTCCTAATTGTCACGCAAACATTTGTGATGAAGTCTGCCTTATTTCGACCCAGTGACAACTCCTGAATGACTGTATAGTGATAAAAAATTCGTATAAGTGTGCTGTGCAAATGACTTGATTCGTGTGACAATACGAGTGAAATCAATATACCAGTCTGTGTTGCTACACACAACCTATTCATATTTGTTTATTATGTCAGTCCAACAAAGTAGGCGGACCACAACCTTGAGAACCTCGGTAAAGTGTGAGAATTAGCACAGGATCCTGTTACACTGGGCCAAGTTTGAAACACATAAATA
This sequence comes from Opisthorchis viverrini, assembly GCF_000715545.1. Lineage (NCBI taxonomy): Eukaryota > Metazoa > Platyhelminthes > Trematoda > Opisthorchiida > Opisthorchiidae > Opisthorchis > Opisthorchis viverrini. The sequence goes on along the minus strand of NW_008751773.1, from coordinate 780,026 downwards.
ACCGTGTTCGCGGTAGTCTTTAGAGCGTGCACACTGCATCGTGATGCTCTGGGCTGAAACGCTGATCCTGTTAGCAACGGTCTGCCTGCTTTCGACAGGGACTCAGCTGGCCGGGGGCAAACAGCCGTTAACCAGTGAAGATTTTACATCTGATCAGTTTGGTGAGCTCGTGAAGCAAGCCAATCATCAGTGTAATTTGGCCGGAAATCAGGAGGAGTGGTACATACAAGAAGCTATTCTTGGGGGAACGAAGCAAGTAAGTGGTTAAAAATTTGTGCCTGAGGAAGTCCTTGTGGCCTAGATTGTATCAGGCGTCAGCTACGAGTTCCATCTTCGCCAACGCAAAACCGGATGCGCGCGTGAGGAAATGTTGAAGCGCAATCCCAATGAAAGTACCCCTCTGTGTGTTGCTCAGGAAAACGCGGTATGTGTCTTTTTGTCATAGGTGATGGTTCATGATGCTACGCGACCTAGTTTGTACCGTTGTGCATGGTGACACTGAGCAATTACGAAATTCCAGTGAGTGGGATAACAACCCAGCCTATATACATTCGTCTGTAGTGCCGAGTTTGACTGGTATATGACAAGGTGAGATCGCATAACGGAAAAATGTATGCGTTGAAATGCCGCACAATAATGTATACGCCATGTCACACTTTTGACTCATGTGAACTGTTGTCACAGATGGCTTGAATATAGCCGTTTTGCATAGTGATAACCGTAGGCCACGGGATCGCCAGTAAAACAGTAGTAATATTATCTGTGGACGTGCTTACAAGCACGCCTGCGGACCACTAAACAGCCACTAGGTAAATGGCCATCGGAACCAATCTGCCCGGGTACCCTGAATACTGCGTCCACATAAGCTACTTTCGGAAATCGGAATGCAGTTCTACGTTTCAATATAGTAGCGATGTTCATCAGAGTAGATCGTAAGTAATGTGGGCAAATCACCTCCATTTCGCCATGGAAAATAGCCGTTGAATGTCATCCCATCAGCGAAAAACAAAGATTTCTGAGTAATCATCATTCGCATAAAAACAAATAAGCTGCATGAAAATGTACAGCAGAACTTCGTCAAAGTCTATGCATAAATCATTGGTCAACTTGTTGCAAAGCCGTTTGTGTTGGTACTTTCACCATACGATGAAAGTTCCGCAGCAATGTCTGGCAGCAGTTTGCCTCCCCAATTAAACATATGTGCATCATACACAAAGAGATAGAGAGACCGAAATCGCCTGTATTGCTGGTTAATGAGAGAAACGTGATTATTCCTCAGCCTCGAGTCAGTGTTGGACCCGTCTAAACCGACTGCTTTAATCCATTTCCCGTCACATGCTATTCCAGAAAGATGTGACGTGATACTAGGTTATCCCCAGTATGGATCGAGACGATTCATTGGTTAAAGCGTGCATAAACTGACTGGCTGTTCCGTGGTTCGAACATGATCGCTGCATCTCGACTTCTGCTGTCTAGGCTTGGGCAAACTAGCAGTATCACAGCCCTGATGCTAGCTTCGAGTAGAATGGCAGTTAGGCGTCAAAAGTGGGTTACAGCCAAATGAGTATGGGTCTTGAAAACCACGATCTCGATGATGGGTTGAAAAATGTGTCTAAGGTATTTAGCCCTACTTCCAGGGATTGATGATGAGTTCATGTGTCGATATTTCAGTGAAAAATGATCCCGATAAATGAAATATAATTTGTGGATGAACCTACTGGTGTGGCAGATACAAAGTAGACGGAAAATATGGTGGAATTTACTTCTTTATATACCTCTAATATGTCACTAGTGTCAATAACTTATGCTTCAGAAGCGGCGCCATGAAACGCCGTAAGAGTAAGCACAAAGATACTTCCACATTTTTGAAAGCTCGTGGCAAGTGAATAGCTCACTTATTATATCGATAAAAGTCAGGAACTAAGCAGAGCTTGAAAAGAACAACACTTAGAAATTATATGAATAGCAACGTAGAATAATACGAGAAATAGCAGGAACGGTCAGGGTACGAATTGTCCACGATAATGAAATAAACCGACTAAATTTGGTCGTTGGCCGTTTACAGTTCTGTGAGTATGTGTAAAATACCGTATCCGTTTCATTAGGATGTGTAACAAAATTAGTACATTTATTACTGGGGGATTTATATAGTTTCAGTGCCTGAATTCTTCAATTTAAGTGAGCCAGCCATCGGGATCCCTTTGCGCCGAAATCAGATAAGAGTTCCATTTTATTAGCATGGGTCAGTAAGCGTTGTACTTGATGGGCTGGGACTAAATGCATGTGACTTCGTGCCGGCTCAAGATGTGGCTCTTCCTGTCGTGTTCAGCCAAAGACTGCTCATGAATTCTATTTTGTTTTTAGTACGCATTGCTGGCCTATGGCTTCAACGATTAACACGAGGAGAACAATTATGTGGAAGGAGACTAGATTTAAATTTTTGCCCAGATATATACCAATGTCGCAACCACGCGTTGGCCAGACACAGCTCATTTTTTATGAACTTTTCATTTGGCTCTTATTTGCATCCTAACAAACACATTGTTCGAATTCTATGGGAAACTCGGACGTCTGCTTATTCATATTGTATAAAGCACTTATCCGGACGTGGTACTGAACTACTGAACCCCTTCGTCCCACTCTGATATATCAGTTAGAATTTGCCGAGGATAATTAACCTGTCAGCCCTGAAGCAATTCACTTCCCTCTCTCCTCGTTCTTCTCTACTTTTTCCACCAAGTACAATGTGTACTTTTCCCGATACATTTACAGACAGTGATAGTGTGCTCCGTCAAATTGTGGCATCAATCGTGGATCAATTCTACGGAGATCACGGTCCGTGATATCTGGTTTGTCGACGCTGGCGATGGAGGCATCAGTGAAACAGTGCGTCTTGTGAATGAAACGAATTGGGAACTAGAGAGAGCCTTAATACAGGATGCCGTGAGGATCTTCAACACCCTTGACGATAAACCGCACATATACAAACTTTCTGGTGCAACGGAAAAGACTCGGAAGGTCTGTTAGTCCTCCATTCAGTGAATTTATTTTAACACATCATTTTTCCAGCACAAGGGTGAAGAAACCAAAATACTGGAGGCAACGTTAAAGGAGACAGCATGCCCAAATGTAAAGGATCAATTAGAAAGCCTCAAGAAACACAGTTGCTACAACAACGAGACCAAAGTGAGTCAAATGATTGAGTAATGGCGTTGCTTGGTTAAGGTATTAGCAGACAACGATACAAAATACCGAAAGACTTTGACACATATGTACAACAACGAGACCAAAGTGAGTCAAATGGTTGAGTAATGGCGTTGCTTGGAAAATGTATTAGCAGACAACGATACAAAATAACGTATTGGTAAAAGGCCTGAGTAATCAGCTACGAAAGACTTTGACACACATTTAGTAAATGTGGCTGGTACACTATTATAATTAGTTACATATTTCAAGAAAGATTGCTAGAGAGGAGACTATGCATAATTAACATTGTCCAATCCACTAGCGGCAAGTTTGAATCCAGTTCAAAACCCTTCGGGTAAAGAGTTTCCAGAAAACTGGATAGTGTCGTTCGAATTTTACAAACAAAATCGACACCTAAGTCATATTCCCAAGTCACTGTCGCAAGGTGTTTAGTCTCCCGTCTGAAAATACATGAAACCATATTGCTGACGCAGTCGTATCAATCACTTTGGAGATTTGACCTTTGACGTGCATAACAACCAGTCCTGTTATCAGCCTCAAGTGAACCTATATCTGAACGCTTCCAATCACATATGAAACACTTATTTGATGGAATAATTCTATGGGGAACAACCACTGTTATAATATTTGCTACTTAACAACACCATATATTTTTGCCTACATGAGCAATGCGTTCACTCTCATGCAACAGCTGTTTTTCGCCTGACAAATGCGACTAGTGTTACCAATGCCAAGCTTGTTAGTGATGCTGAGCATTAAGTAGTGGGCAAGATCCTCGGAGGTGAACACGATAATTTAAAAGGAAGTGATAGAGCATTTTAATTCCATTCCGTATTAGGAAAAACCCAGATTACGCAATGATATCCAGGGTAGAGAAGTGAAAGTTACAAACGTGTGGTTCGACTACACATCGGCTTCCCAAGCTACAATTTGGGAGCTTGAGAATGTCAAGTACACATAGAAGAAACAGTGTCACATCGAACAACTGTGATGTCACTTTTGGAAAACAGCTGTTGCTTCTTCTTTTGTGTTTTCTTTTGCTTTAATCCGTGTGGAGTTGGAGTAGCAATACGTAACAACGTACGTCTGGCACAGACATTATGGTAATAAATTTGGAAACTGCGCTCACATGGTGACCACAGGAAGGAAGGAATCAGCTCCGGGATCTCGATTTTTTCCAGAAGATTTGTGAGCGGCGTATTGTTTGAAATAATTTCACCCCATTGTATCTTAAATTGCGCCAAATGAAACCTGTTGAGCCCTCTAAGTATGACGTTCAGCCGAAGAATATACAAAGAGATATATTCTTTTGAGCAACGCAGCATGCGGTTGATTATATTCTAGCAGTCCGGCCCTCTTATTTGTGGTTGTGTAAAACTTTCACGCAAAATTCACATGTTGGCCTTGAACATTATATGAAGCAATAAGTTCAAGTGTACCAAGGTTGACATAATTACTACTATAAATATGCCTAGGCATGTGGTATTAGCTTATCATTTTCCGTGAATATCTTTGGCCAATATCTGTGCCACTGGAACTCGTTAAATGTTGCAGAATATCTCATAATTATAAGCCGCGCAAACAGAGCAGCGTAATTGCGGTTGATATTACGTTGGAAAACTCAGAAAAATAAGTGGAATCACAAAAATGGTCAAACGTAAGGCGAAAAAAGACGGTTTCCTTCCTCTATGGCGCAAGAAGGCGCTTTGCGACGAAAGAAGAATGAGCTTTTGGTACCTAGATTTGTCTCATTTATCGGGAATCTCGGGCGATGACCGCAGCTCAGCCCCACCTCGTTCCAACGATATCCACAGTGAACAATGTCACATTTGATTAATTTCAAGCGTTGGTAGGCAGAAAGTCGTTCGGTAGTCCAATAATTTGATTTGGTCGATATTGCTTCAATCACGCTGAAAGATTTTTGTTAGGTGCACCAGTGTATGAGTTACTGCAACCACTTGCTATCCCAACTATTATAGACAGACTATTTGAAAATGTTTGTCTCTTTCCACAAAAATTTCAGAATGAAGTCAGGTGCACACTCCCCATCAACAAAGAAACTTTAAAGAATACCCGATTTCTGGAATGCGAAGGGCTCATGCCAGTGTTTCGTGGGATGTGGCGTGCAAGTCTACACAACTCGCGTAAAGTAGCACCAGGCTGTTTGGATCTAAACGGAACGTCTGACGTGAGTGTACCAACTTGAGGACATTGGTGTTATAGTGGGATGATCGACTTATCCACTTTCTGTAGTATTTTGCACATTGTCTGCTATTAGTCTCCGGAGCATGTAAGCATAACTGTATTTGACGGTGTTTCAAACGTCAAATATATTTTACGCACGGTAATCGGGGGTGCGTTCCAAACAACAAATGACAACACACCGTAAGTATGGATATTTTTCGAGGCCTTCTCAGTGCGCTGCTGTTGTATGATGGGAGAATGACACCACACTTGTGGTGTCGTTCCAATGGAATGCTGAAAATCGAAAATCTGATCCACCTGTGGAATTCATTGGCTGAGGTCGAAAAATGGTCCCTAACCTACTACACGAACACCAAAAATGTTAATAAGAAGAGGTTTTGTAATTTGTATCGAAGTAACGCCTGCATACCCGATGAAGTTAAGCCTCGGTAGTGACGGATTTGATGTCGTTCATCTCTACCCGTAGATAGTTACAACTTAAAGTGGACGATGTACCGATTCCTTCGAACCATTTTTAAAAAGACCGCTGCATTGAAATAGAAACTTCAGTTTCATCAACCTGCCAACATTAAAATTCAAGTTGATCCAACATTTTCGCGCAAAACGTAGAGACAGGTTATCATTATCAGTTGGTAAGTAGTTGAGTTTGCCTGTAAACGCTCGTCCAAATTTTTCAAGGAGAGTGAAGAAGGTGTGACTTTCACTGATTTTTCTGGCCTACACTTTGAATCAAACCACGAAGAATATTTTTTCCACAGTGATTCAGATAACACCTATACAACGAGGCGTGCACATTGCTTAACCACCCCGCGCTGTGTGCGGGAGAGCGGCTTCCTAAACAAATGGAAAATTTGTGACATTAAATACCTTTTCCAATATTTTTATTTCAGGAAAGCGGTTCCGTAAAAGTTGGAATTATCAAGATGAAGAATTTCGCAAGGTCAGATCTACGTGTTCTCTCAGCTGATGAGATCAACGACACTCCATTCCAAGAATTGCTCAAGCGAGTCATTGTAAAGTACAACAATGCAAGTAAACACGATCACTTGTACAAGTTTAAAAAGGTGGACAACGTGAAGATTGAGGCAAGTCATACCTTCTTAATGAGGTTCAACTCGACACATTTAGGCTGAACCAGTCCATTCCTTCACTTTTTCGCTTTGGGTGGAGGAGACTCAATGTGCGAAAACTCAAGCGACCACAGCCGGTACAAAATGTACCGACATAACTGAAACGGTGAGTCAAGTAAGTTAAAAAATCACCTTTCATGTCACGCCAGTATATCTAGTGCGACCAGGCTCGCTTATTTTCCAGCAACTTTACTTGTTGTTTTGAGCGACAGAGAGATCACAAATCAGGATTTATCGGAGTGCAAAGTTCAGAAAATTCAACCTAACAGAACTGCCATCACGATCAATAACAAGGTCCATTCAACTTTTTCAGGCGCGCGTTCTATAGAACATGAGACTTTTGTAAATTAAACAAACTGAATACTTCCATTTCATCTCATCTCAGTGGGAACGGTGTGTCCAAACCACAGACAAAGCTACCACATTTCCAGTCTTCGTATTTCAATGGATACATTTAAAAGCGTGTTAGCAGCAGTTTGTTCGTCCGTGTACCACTGCAAGTGCACAACCAGTTGTTGTTTTTTGAGATACGTTCCCAACGAATCTCGGCCAAATCAGGACGAGAAAACTATGTAGGTTTCTTCACGATTATCACACCAAAAACTGGGTCTTCAAAAGTTTTCAGCGTTTTCGACATAAACGAACAAGATCTTAGTAGAGCTTATCCGTCCACGACGATAACAAATCTAAGCTAATGCATTTCTTATCCTTCCAGACCTGCAAATGTACAGTTATATTCCCGGTAGCTCCTCGTCAAAGTAAAGAACAAAAGTAACTATCTATAAAATTAAACAACGGACCTATTAACTCACTTTTTGATGTAGCTGATGGATTTCAAATCAGAACGCGGTCAATCGGGTAACAGTTCTTAACTACAACTAATGTCCTGTCTTAAAAATGGGCTGAAATTCTGAATACGTGTATCATAAACTGCAAAGTTTATTGCACTCACATGGCGGAGCTGCTGTCGATCCGTTGTGAATCACCTGTTGTGTGCTGCAATTGGTCACTAAAATTTGTGAAAATTGAAGCTACGCGGTAATTATATGGATTTGCCATTTTTCTTGCCGGAAATTCTGACCTACTGAGCCATTCCGGGGTGCTGCATAAAACGTCAGATGAATTAGGGTGGCTTCACGTATCGTAATTATCGCAGAAATGTCTACCCAGAGCTTAATGTACAATTATGCGCTTAGGACCCAAGTAGAATGTACCTGGTTTGTGGAAGAAAAACAGTGTAGTATTATGATTACCAAATATTAGAGCTGATGAATTGAAGGCGTATTCAGCAATGGGTAGAAACCTCCTATTCAAGTACAATGCCGAATTCATGGACTATGTGTAGAACGAACTTGCGCCAGTGTTTTTACCACCCAGCTCAGTCGTAGTCTGGAATCCTATTGTTCCCTCCAAATTGGAATATATTTAATTCAGTTAGAGTACATATATATATATATGTATATATATAGGGATCAAGTCATGAACAAAATTTTGGGCGTTTCAGAAACTTGACTGTAACAAACAAGGTCATCTGAGAGCATCATTTGGGAAGCACAATGTACAGCTTTGTCCAAAAAACTACACCCATCAGGATCAAAAGTTGCGTCCTAGTTTTGAGCCGCTGAGGGCCGTTCCAATGGAAAGGGGCTTAAGTATTACAAAACCTGGGTTCGGATGCCAGTTTTAAATTGCTTCAACTAGCTAGCATACACATGATCCTGCAGCATTTACACCAATAATATAGTCTCCGTTGACACGAACGCGAAACTTAGATAGGCACCTCCTTTTGAAAGGTTGAGCGAACTAGTGTGAAAGCTACAATAATGAATAATTATTTCGCACTGTATTCTAACATTCCGGGTTTCAGCAGACGGAGGATATCGTGTTATTACGGACCAGCCATATAAGCTAACTGAGTCACTGAGTCACAAATACCTTAGCGGTCACATTCATTTGCCTTGGAGGTCTCAGTGAACGCTTGAGAGCCTTATTCTACTGAATTCAGTAAACCTCAGAAAATATACGCTTTTGAGGGCAATAATTGCACTAAAGAATGAAATAAACATGACTTGGGAAACTGTAAAAGCCATATTCCTGACCACAGAGAAAATTGTGACATATTCAACCCAACATCGATGAGATAATTTCGAAAGCGTAAACTTCGGGTACAAGAGGCACTCAATCACTTGTCACAAACCGTCAAATCAATACGATCCTAATCCAGTTCAACAAACTTTACGAGTTTTGAGGTTTTTTGAGGCCTTTTCAGTGGAATGATAATTGATTCTGCCATCTGTTCAAAAGTATCCCAATGTGGCCTTTAAGATTTCCTGGACAGAGTGATGTAATGGGTTATTTTTCCTAGTTGCCACGTTTATCCCGAGCGTCATCATACTTGTTTTGGACATGGATGTGAGATGTGTTTCTTCGTTTATCCCTTGGAGTACTGATGTGAGGGTAGGAAATAATCTCATTCACCAGTCTCCAAGTCGCGAGTGTGTTTTACGGACAAAAATGTAATGAGTAATAATGGTCCTAATAGAACAGATCCGCTTGTGAGAACAGTAGTCAATTCACTCTCAGTTGTACCAGGGCAAATGAGGGTAAATGAGACTGCTGTCAAGAACAGAGAAAAGTGGGTTTCACTCAAGGTTTGAAAGTATCCCTCTAACTATTTTTCTTAATTACTGAGTTAGGGGATGATATTTCTATTGAGTGATATTTATAATTTGGAACGAGTCCAGCTACTTTATTCGACAGTGTTGTTTTTGCTGTCTGCATAGTTTAGAAAATTACAAAAACACGTCACTATTTGTAATCCAATTATTGTGCGGCCCCCCCCTCCCAGAAAGAGACCGGAATTATCACCCCGAGACACATGGGTGCATTCGACTTATGTTTGAATTACAAACGACGGTTAGTTGGTTAGTAGTAAATGTTGAATTTCCCCCCCCCCCAGCTATCTGATGGACGAACGGAACAGTGCCAGGTCACTGTAACCACCGCTCCGTCAGACGATGGAGCGAATGAAACCGTCGCGTTTGATCACTGCAAGAGCGTTGCCAGATTTATGGGGTACCTGCTTGGAGGAAAACAACATGTCAAAACTGGGACATTATCACACAAGACAGCACTGGCCATTGCGGAGCAGGCAGTTTGGCGGTACAATTCACAAGGTAACGACCTGCGCGAATATCGGTTAGAAACCGTCCAGAATATGGCTTCTAAGGTAATTCACATTTTCAGTTTGGTCATGTCGATAATGGCTGGCTTGTCGATAGGTTGTCTCAGGATACCGATACATGATGAATATAACAATGAAGGCCGTTTCCTGCAAGAACACAAATGATTCTACCTGTTTGGATCCATCGAAAATGGTACGAATTTGCTTGTACTTTATATTATCACTCAACTTATAAATTATTCTCGCAAAGTTTCAGTTTTGCCTCAATTATTAATTACGACAAACAGAAATACAGGGGTTTAGCATTCCCTCTCTAGACGGAAAGGATAGTTTAAATTTCTATACATTTTATTCCAGTAGGAAATTGTTTGTCAGAGTTTTGCAATGGCACAGCTCAGTTGACTTTGGATCGACATAGATAGAAAACAAGAGCTACGTGCCAAATTCTCATTTACTATTCTGAAAAAGTCTCTGAGTCGAAGGTGGGAGTCATGAGTTTAGGGACAGTATTGCAATCCCATATGCAAATTTCGCAATCAGAAGCGGTTATTAGGTGGAAGTGCACAGAGGTACGAAAATAGTTCCACATCTCTACCGCACTAAGTCATCGTATATATTATCGGTATGCATTTATTTGATTGAGCTTCGCAGCTAATTTCCGGATCATACTAGTACCGGTTCATGTACAATTGGAAAATGTCACCTATTCCAAATCTTCGTCTCTTCCGTTGGCAGGAGTATTGACCCCAAATAAAGTCAAGCCTTTTTGAGAATTGCACGACTAGGAGAAATGAACATCTGTTTTCAAACTAACAGCTTATTTCTGCGCCAACTGAAACTACTATAATCCGATTTTTCAAATAGTGAATTTGAGAATACCTTCATTAAGTCCTGTAAACTGATTCGGGCGGTCAACAAAGCAGAACACAGCTTTGATGACGTGCGTCTACCAATACAAAAGAAATAACTCAGTTGTTTCCTTAGTAAGTAATTGGGAAATTATTAGACTGCTTAGCTTTGTATTGTGTCTCTGGTGGTTCTCTTACGGCTTGCTGCATGATCTCTAACATTACCCATCTGAAATCAGTGAATAGCATGACTGAAGAAGACGGTTTTTCCACACAGGATTATCTACACTGTGCCGTTTCCGCACACAAGAAACCGGCAGCTCATGAGCACGAAATCAATATCACAAATTGTTGGCGGCATGTGATTTCAACGCTGGCAACAACTTGGACTTACTCTTATCTTTCACCTGAAGAACTGCTACAATTACAAGGCGGCGATGCGCTCAAAACTGTCATGGAAACGTACAACGTACTCAACAAACATATGGAAGAATCAGAAATCGACTACCTATCTGATGGCTTGAAGATTACTGTGAGTATTTGAGCAGCTCATCGATTATATAATGTAATTATTTACAGGATGGTGGAACTGAACTTGTCTCTTTCAAACTGCATGTGAAAGGCAATGAAAAGAAGCAGACGGTGAGTTTTCCGTGTCATATGCATGCATTAACCTAAGATACCGACGACATCCTCAGATGATTTGTTTGGCCGAATTTCAATTTCCGTTTCAAGCCATATTGGGCAGGACACAAGAGCACCGTAGTGGTGAACAAAAAGTAGACACCGAAACTATTTGGAGTGACGGCTATATTTTTGGGTCTATCGTGTAGCTTTCGACCCCATCCGAAATCACAACCAGCCGCTGTTGAATAAGGATTAAAAAAAGCTCACCTCTTACCTGGAATCTTAAATGGGACGTCCCACGACTGCTTATAACTTACAGAGCTCATCGGCTAAACCAGCTGGAGGAGCTGGCTTGTATTTTTAAACGTGGCCAGTTCTCCGGATGTGGGGGAATGGCAGAGACCCTGCAGTCTACAAACAACCAGCTTGATGTTTGGTTTCCTTCTGACTCTGACTGGAGCACTCGGCAACCCTTTTTGTAGCACACATAGAATCATGTGTTTCAAAGCCTCCCGGAACTGCTTAAATATCATGATATTTTAGCGTGCGCGCTGCTCATGTTAACAAGATAACGTATGTGCACCACTGATGGCGTACACTAGAGTATTTGACAGGATACTGACTTCGATGTGTGCGTACTCCTTCGTAGGTGTATCAGCAGGTTACAACCTTTGAGCAGATTCTGAAGCACAACTTGGACTAGACACTAACACCATTGCAATTCAACCTGGTTAATTGTGGTTCGGTCTCTCCAAAGTGTTTTAGGAAGGAGAGTGCTCTTATTATACCTTCACGTATGATTTGGAGAGTCAAGACTACTTTACAGGCTTTCGGAGGTAGACCGCGAAATATACTATTAGCCCTTCATAGGATGTCGTCAAATCTGAAGCATCTATTAAACGCTGACTTCAATCAAATATATCTGTCCCGCGCAAATGTTAAATAATGTGAAGCGGCGATTTTTCACCACTGAAAATAAAACCCTTATTAACCAGACAGCATATTGCCCCACAGGGCTACCACGGTCGTACTTCCAGGTTCTCCACAACTTTCGAGAGAGCCTACGGTTCTAGAGCATATACACCTACAAACAAACGTGTATAGTCTTCGTAGTCAAAAATGAGTTCCCAATTCACCTCACATTTTTCGGTATTTTAGAAGTACAAATGTGACGTGATTCTGATAAGACAGAAAGACCAACCGGAGAGGCGAAGACTTGGCAAGTGCATTGAAAAACCTCCGACTGCTTCTAAAGTAGCTCCATTGGGTGGACCTAGAGAAATCTCAGCTGAACAGCAACGTAGGCCTGAATTTCGAATAAAAATAAAGAACGCTGTTCGGAGGTTTAACAACATGGCAAACGACATGCACTATCATCGACTCCTCCGCGTTGAAAGTCCAGTCACCCAGGTAAGTTTACTTTGTCGAGGTCCAATGAGTTTGAAAAGGTGGTGGCTGGTGTTTCGACTTCTTTCAGACTACACCTACAGAAAACCAGCTGCCTGAAGAACAAGCATACACACTGGCACTCAGAAAAGGCCCCTCACTTGTGCGGAAAACTGAACAACACTGTGAGTTTCATTCAAGTGTAATAATAGCATGTCTCGGATAAACAGCCACAGGTATTTTATGCACACGTATCTTGAATAGATCTCACGTTTTTCAAGGGGGTGAGCATGAAAACATGACTTAGTTTGAAAGTACATATACTCTGCAGTGCGTTAAACGCACAAATGGTCTTATTAACTGGTCGTTAACTAGTGCTCCCTATCTGTATTTGACCTTCTGAGATTCTCCATCAATATTCTTGAGAACTTTATGACCAAAACAGGAAGAGGTTTCACAGGCTCTGTTTTATTACGCCTTGCGCCATCCCGATGTGTCACGTGTTACGTGTGCACATTTCTTCTTATTCTTATGTAAGCATCCCGGTCGTTTCGAAACAAGTACTTCGACGAACATCTTATTGCCTACAGCAGCCTTTGACAGCAGCGCGCTATATATAGTTTCCTGTCTAGCCTTGTGCAACCTGGAATATCCGTGCTTCTTTCGGGTGACATAAAAGTTAGACACCGAATGGTTGTTACAGCTGAGCGGGTTTTTAAGTATAGGTGGGTAACTGGCCATCGTCAGTCTAACTGCTAACGTTTCGCACTCTTCTTTTCGGCTTCTTAATTATACTGCTTTACTGTTCTTCAATTCAACAGCACGCAACTGTATGTTCAGTCAAAGTGTGGAGCAAACCATGGGAGAATTTCACCCAGATTGACATTCGGGATTGTCAATTATCAGCCATGGAGTCTCCTATACTGGTTCAGTCCATCTCGGATGACGTTCAAGCAACTGACGAATTCAAAGAGCTGGTCTCCCATGTGACTCTCATGTTCAACTTGGATTCTAGTGAAAAGATGCTCTATCGAAGTCACCTGATTGATGGTATCATACGAGACGTAAGCCGGATCCCATTGCTTCCCCTTTCTATAACGCATTTTCTTCAGGCTGAAAAACCGGATCAAATCGTATTCAATCTAACCATGAGTCCTACAAATTGCGAAAAGTGGGATAATGTAATTCCTTTCACGGCCGGTCGATATGCTCATTGTACTGGAACACGGAATCCTCGGGTAATATTCTAAATTGCTTTTATTCCGAAATTTTTGGAGCACGAATGACATGCTTCTTAGCTGCGTTGCGACAGCAACGTCACTCACTTTTACCCCGTGATCTTACCAGTTTTGCGGAAGATTTGTGTAATTGCAGCCACATACGAAGCGTGTACACTGTTTAAACCCCCTGCGATGTATGCGAGAGAGCGGCGTCCTAAACAAGTGGAAAACTGGTAAACGTAAATGCCTTTTTCCCTTTCTTTTTTGACTTCTATCAATTAACTAGCATTCAACTGTATGTTCAGTCAAAACGTGGAGCAAAACTTGGGAGAATTTCACCCAGATTGATCCTACCAGTTTTGTGGACGATTTGTGTAAACGCAGCCACATAGGATTTGATATAAGTGGATTGAGAATTGTGAAGAAGAATAGCGTGTTAAGACTGTTTTGTAACCCCACAAAACACGTGGTTATCGATTATCATATTTAATGACATGAAACTCACTCCCCGGGGTCGCTTGAACCCTTAATCACCTGTTCTGAGCATAATATTCAGTAGAATAAATGTACTGCAAAGTTTCTTCGAATTTGGTAACGTCTTCTTCTGTAGGTTTGTTGGGGTAATAACTAGTCTTTCAATGTCGCCAAAATATGTCATGTCGAATTAGGTGGGAATACACACTTAATATGTCGCGGATATTTTGGAAGCTAGAAACACAGGCTTTAGTAAAGGGATATTAGTGACATTTCAGCCATCAAATTTTTAGGCCTATATTTTACTTATCAAGTTTTGCATTGCAGGACGAGCCACATAGCTGCCATTTCAATGTCTGCACGCAAGCCACCTCATATCCTGAATTTGGATATTTTTGGCAAAATCCCATCTTCGAACAGCTTATAAATTAACTCACACGTAAGAAAGTTACCTTTTACAACAGTTTCCATAAACTCTTAGTTGAAACTAATATGACAAAGTGCGAGTGAGCAGCCATGTCCACAAAAATTGGATGGTTGTATCCAAATTTCCATGACGGAAAACGAGATTACGCATTTGAACGATGTGGCTTGACGATCAATAATTTGGGGCATATTGCAAGATAATTATCAAACCTTAAACCACAATTATCTCAGAGCCGCTTTCGTAGGGATACCTGGACTTACATTGCTCACTGTAGTCAACTATTCGTTGGCACAATTGAAACTGCGTTTGACCGGTGATAAACACTTACACACGTCAACTAATGTTGGCGAGTAAATGGCGTATGGTCCAACCATGCTACAGTAGAACACCCCTGCAATAATCACTCTTGAGTAAGGTCACTGGTTGTTGTCCCAGAGATTTCTACATGAAGATGGGTCCGGATATTTAGGCTAATGTGAAGTTGGTGAATATTGCAGACGTTATTCGTACTTGTTCTTCCAAGTTACCTAGTTTTCACGCATTTAGTATCTAATTGCTTATGGTGTCACTGATACAACCGCTGCATTAATGATACAACATGCTCAACCGCTATCGATTTCCTGACTGGAAAGTTTTTGAGAATTTATTATTCCTTGAAGGTTGATTTTTACTTCTTGATGGGCGGGGTAATTGCGATCCGTGGAAGGTGACGTCGGCAGCATTTTTGCCTGTCAAAACAGCAAATGCATTGTAAAACAATAACCCGCGTTTCCCTTGGAAACGGACTTTAATTCATGGTGTAGAGAAGGCTCGTGTTCTGTGGCAAAACTGAAGACTGTTTCGTCGGGTAGACAATCAGTTTTTGTCGGTTGCCACTAACATTCACATACATTCTCATTTTTCTCCTGTTGATTTTAGAACTTTGCCAGGTGCAGAGTAAAAGTAGTGGAATTTGACAAGGGTGCAACAGTGCAGTTGAGCAACTGCGAATACGTGTACTTTGGAGAACACCGTCTACGTCGCCCACTACATGGATGGGAACAAGCGACTGCTCTTTTCCAGGAAGTAGTTGGCAGAGCCGTCAATGCTTTCAATACACGGGTTGACAGTCGGTATTGGTACAAACTATTCGCCATTGAGGATCCCACCACTGAGGTGAGCGTACACCCAATTTATCCGATTGTCCTGTTACTTTCCAGCACATTTCTGGGCCGCAGTATACATTTACTCTGTATATGCTTCGCGAAGCATGTCGAAACACCCGATCCGTTAACGGTTCAAATCAAGATGGATTGCAGGAACTCTGTGAAGAAAGCAAGCCACAAGTGAGTTCATATTCTCTATCCATTTGTGTTCTCACTATAAGGTAAACAACATGATTCAAGACGTTCACAGTGAGTAGTCAGCAGCCCTGATGAACACAGGGATTGAAATGGCATATCATTCACTTTCCCCAGCTACTCTGCATAAAAAATCCATTTTTGGAAGAACTTGCTCTGGGTACGAAAGTGGGTTTTCTGCTCACTTATTTTTGTTTTGCCTAAGAAATTTCTTATTCTGAAAGTGGACCATTAACGACGGAATGCTACCCATGTTACATTGGAGTCTCAAGACGATTACCATTACATGAGCATTTATATCTTCTTCAGTGTTGCCTTCCCCACCGAAATATTGCACACCCAGACCACAATTTGCACTCATTCTGTTCGCCGTTCGTTTGTAATTTTGTTCCCAGTAACAGCTGAGATGTGAATCTTTTCGCAGGCTCTGATATAATGGTTTCGAAGGTAGGCAAAACGTGAATGGGAATTGACACAGTAGACGTTCGCATATAGGAGACCGCCTGGCTACCAAGCAAAATGTCAAATACATGCATTAGTAAATTTGTTAATAAACTTCCACCTGTTTTTGTGCACATCACAGTTAGCTGCTTTGTTTTTCAATGTCTCCGATGCTCTAACCGTGCACTTTTGCATTCAGTCAGCCAAAGTCGAGTATGTATGCTGCGTAAAACTGCATTTGATTGATAAAACGCCTAAAGACCTTTGTTCCAGAATGCTCATCGCGGAGCAGCAAAATCAAGACCTCTGACGTTTGGACTATCAACAACTTACCCGTAAGCGACACGAATGCACTAATTCAGGTATTCTCACAAAGGACAAAACAGAAGCGGAGAAGAGCTTTGTAATGTACTACTCATAAGGTTGCTGAAAATCCATCGACACCCCACGACCGGTTCCGCCCTTCTTGGGGCCCATCAGGTAGGCACAGTCCCCGGGTATTCCGTCAACCCTGTGTTCTACGTGAAACCAAATTGCACGAAATTAGCGAATATACACTCATCTGCAAACTAATTTGGTTCGTTCAGTTGCCTGAGAACATCATAAACGAGAGATTCAGCTGGATTCCAAGTGAGTCCCTCGAAAGAACCAAATTAATTTGCAGATGAGTGTATATTCGCTAATGGAGAAGAGCTTGTTTTGATGAAGCTGTATTTTCCAGCGTTGGAAGATGACGCTTCGGAATTATCTAGCCACTTCTGTCTGGACAGAATACATCAGGGTTCACGGGTAAGCTCCTATACAGGATTATTGAGTATTCGACACGAAGAGCGATTTCCAGTGAGCATTTCCCTAATTGAAGATGATGGAGCTTCCCTTATCGTTGGCGGTTTTGGTATTTTGAGGACTGTTTTCTTCGAACGATTGATGCCATTGGAGAAGATCAAAAAACGCAGTTGGATTTTGGTAGATTAATTGAAGGCAGTGTCGCAGTTTTATTTGAGTAGTTTTTAAGGGAACATCTGGAGATCAAAATTGTCACTCATATTCTGCTTAAGAAAGAAATTAGCGGTAGAACAAAAGGGAAATAAAATTGGACGATTTTGGTGGTGAAATGTATTTGCTGTGTGTTAAATCAAGTCACTCAATATACCGTACAATAAAGCTTTAAATTAGAGGTGGTTGCGTAAATTCAATCTGACGATCTTGCTCGTGTAAACCAATGACTTTGAGCAAACGTGAAAATATTCGTTTATTAAGATCCGATACTTCAGGAGCTTCTAGCATGCTGTTTGTTTGTTGGAAAATGCTCGTCCCTCATGTCAGGTATCCGGATTCAAAGGCCGTTATTGTTAAGGATATGTGCAGCTGGTGAGACCTACTAAGAACTCAGGCCCAGTGTCTCCCCTGATTTGGATAGGAAAAGTCCACAGCTAATTTTCAAAGGAGTATCTGTATTGTGTTACTGTGCATGAAATAAAGGAAAAGAAAACCAAGCAAATGGCAGGGCACTTGTTGGGAGTTACTTTCTCGTCAAGCTCTCAATCTGGCTTTTGACAAACAAACTATAACTTATTACTACCTAGTTTTTATCGCTTAGGCAAGTTAGCACATTGGTGTCTCGTTTGAATGGTCCCGTTTGGAGATGGTTGGATGTAACGAAAAAATCGCAGTGTTTATTCGTTTGGTTGACCGTTAACAAAAGTTTCATTGTCTTCATCAGAACTTTAAAATTCTGCGCTCTGCTTCCTATCATTTTTTTCTATAGTACATGGTCTCCTGTCATGTCCGATATTGGCAGCGTTTGTGGGTTACTTTCCACGAAACGATTGACGTCAGTGACTGTGAGCTTATACCTATCACACAAAAGACCTCGTCCAACGAGCACCAAACTACTATGGTTGATAGAAAGCAATCACAAGAATCAAACCTGCAGTGTATCTCCTCACAGGACAAGCGTTGGTTGAAACTGTTTGCCGACCAAGTGAATCTTGGAAAACCCTATTGGAAGGTTGCAATAGAAGAGATTGAGGAATCGCCAGTGCCTGGAAAACGACTCACCTTTGAAGTGTATTTCAAATCGGAATCAACAGGAGAGGATTGTTCTGAAAGCAACGAAGAAGCTTGTTCTAACGACATGGTAATTACCCACTAGTATAAGATGTTGTCCCCGGAATTCAATTCATAATATGATGCAATGGGTCTAAAGTCTGCTTGAAATTTTGGATCTACTTGTCTCAATTCTCTTCTATACGCTGAGTATCATGGAAAACTCCATCTTTTTTGTCCGTAATTACATTTAATTGAGTTCATAAACTCCTAGCATAATGTATCCAACAATGAAAATATCTCCGCGCTGCTGTCACAACATGGACAACCAGCCAATGAGCATATGGTTGCTGGGTGAAGATCGCTGACCAACTTGGTCCCCAAAGAATCTCAGCTGTTATTGGCAGGAATTATGCTTGATGCTTCTCACATAGATTTACCCAACCAGTAATATTTTACCACCCTGATATTAATCTGAGCAGTTGTTTGGAGCTTTGTTTTGTGTCTCGATGTGTTGTGATGAGAGTAAAGTTCCACATTTTGAATTACCATAAAAAAGACCAAGGTTTAAACAACATTGGGCAGTTTCCTCAAATCCCTGGACGTTTAGATCCAGGAAAACATGGTAATGACTTTCAGATTAACAAAGGTAAATGTGCGGAAGTTGTGAAATTAGTACTTTTAACCCGGCATGTTAGGAACCACGAATGAAACCGAAATTCATTTTTAGAAGGTCGTATAAGGCGTACATTTGGTCATTGTAACATTCACAAGCGCTTTAAAAGAATTTCTTGTGGCTACAAATTCTGGTTCGTGCAAGCGACCGATTTGTTAGACTCTGTAGTTCACGAAGTCAATCGCTTGTCTTAAAGGGCGCACCCTGTTCTTCAATGACCATTAACCCCTGAAATGTTGGAAACGCCGACTGCTTTATTTTCACAGGGAATTCACGAACAAACATACTAGTAATTACGTAATCTGCTATTAAAACATGGAAGCAATATCAGCCTCCGCGCGGTATTGCTATATGGGCACATCTTAATTGGGGAACTATTTGATCTTAGAAATACAAACTCACGGCACTAGTTTTACTTTTTGGAAAACAGTATCATAGGAAATCTATATATTGTAGCGTAGGTTTTAATAGAACACAGGTTAAACAGATCAATGTAATAATTCTCTCCTAGGTTGAGTTAAAACAGGGAATCGTAGTTAAATGATGCTTTCAAAATATCGTTCTCTATGGATGGACAAGGTGCGGGAGTTTTCTCGTTTGCCAGGAATGTTTTCTTATTAACTGATCCTAGTTATTTATGACTGCTCGTACAGGTAAATTCTCAGCTACTAACTCGATACTACATGCACGCACACAAAGGCATGAACCCTTTGTCAAATAGTTCACTTTGACTGTCACTCAACTGCCTTTAGGTGACACCAGTTAGGTTGCAATTATTGGGTCGGTGAACATTTTGCCACCGGCTGGACTCATTAATTCTTGCTGCTAAAACTGGTCCTCAAGAGATTCCCGTAGTGGGAACCAAGATTTAGGAACTGGATCTACGTGTGATTCCTATGGTTATGTGTGTCAGACTTCGATCGATTTTCATCAGATTGTAGATCTGATTATTCTGTATTGCATTTTGTATAATATCTAACGAATTACCCGGGTGTCACTATTGTTATCAAGGTGTTTCAATTTATGACATCTACAACAGGAAGCCGTAAGTCGTTCTGTTCCGATGTTATCATGGTCAGTTTTTTTAAGCGTCGGATATTTTGGGCACAAAATGATAAACATTTATGCGAACGTTGAACTGATGAGATAAACAATTCACTGGATTCGCTCAATATGTGGTAACTCTTCGAATGTCAAGATGTCAAAAATCAATGAGTTGAATTTCTATAGATTGTATCGTACCGTCAGAGTAGTTGAGGGCCATTTCATTCCTGGTTTCCCTCTAGTTAAAAATACTGAAATTACGAGACAGCGTGATATTTGATGTTATTTCTTTAGAATGCAAAACGATATGATAATGCCTTTTCAGTAAGCAAACGAACATAGCGTTGGTTCTACAACAGTGACTCACGCTATATATACACTTAGGACTCTCATTGCGCAAATGTTATGGAAAAACTTCAGTGAGACAGTACACAACGAAGAATTGGAGGTGCTTGAACTCTATTTAAGCTTTGGTCTCTCTTAAGAAGCATTGAACTTCTGTTTGTGGTTGCAGAGAACACCTCTCATGTGCTGTTTACGACCAATATTATTTCAAAAGTTATGCAAGCGTTAGTGGTTCAGATAAATCTTCGCCCGTAGCAGAAATTCGGTGCTGAATTATCCCAAAACCTCATAAACTTTGCAAGAGCACTATAACAAGATGGCGTGTATCGATCACGATTGTCAGAACTGTTTCAGCCAATGTATTGCTCGATTTGTGCAAACCTCTTGTGGAGTCTATCGAAATGTCGAATGATCTTGATTGCATCTGTCATTCAGGCGAAAGTGAGTTCACGAATAAACTCTTGTAGATCGCATTGTTTCAATGAACCCAGATGGAATGCTACTGTTTTAAGATAGTTTTACTTCTACTAAATCCTCCACAGCACTTCTACGTTTGCAAAGGAAGCTACTGGTGGAAAAATTGGAAGAATGAAGAGACGTTTGAAATATCGCAGTGCAAAAATGTCACGAGGTTCAAAGCACAGACCACAACGACTAAAGGTGCTTCGGCGCACGGCGATATGGAACTGAAAGAAATGGTCTCCAAAGCTGTAGAACTTTACAACGAGAAATTGGCGGACTTTTATATTTTTGGTGAAGATAGCGTTCAGAATGTTTTGCTCGAAGTAAGTTCATCTACAATCGCTTGCAGAAAAACTGCGATTCTTTAGACGGAAGTGGGCAAAAAGACAATGTTTGACTTGAAAATGAAGCCGATTTCGTGCAAACCTACGTCTGGTCGTCGAAAGTGTGAACCAAAACTGTCACAAGTAAGTGTGTTTCCGATGAAATATCTCAGCATGTAGTGATGCTTAATGAAAGATGGCTTTTATACCCCGATCTCATCCATGAGAGTAAGAGCAGCATCTTCTCTTGTTTTAATCATTTTGGCTGTGACAGTCTCAGTCAGAAAGAAAACGGGACTTTTCTTGAAATACTTCAGGATTTTGGTGGCCTTGACCTTACAGGACAACCTCATCACACGCAGAACACAAACAGGAGCACCATTGTTCCTTTTCCAGCAAGACTGTGCCTCAATAAAATGTCTTTGTTTGGTTCAGCAACTTGTCCGGGAAGACATCGGAATTTCTTCTCGGTCCCAATTAGATTACATAAATAAATCGCTTTGGATGCATTTTCGCAGCTGATAGCTTGACTCTTTGGGAGCAGCTGTTTTATGTCCATTTTGATTTTAGAATCCTTTCCAAATACCAGTTCAAAACTGTTAGCACAAATACTGTGCCCTAAGAAGCCTTATGAGTCAATTCACTGTATCACTTTTTACATCAACAGCAACACGCATTGAAAATGTGGTCAACTAACTAACTAATCCGGTCATCTGCTTTGCTTCGAAATACACTGAAATGAATCAGTGCGCCGTCCACATAATTCTCGGTCTGCATGCGCCACTCGCCTTATTCTTGACTTTCAGAGGCAACTTCATTCGTGTTGGTGAATGTCCAGTGGATTGTACCATCGTTTCGGAACCACTGGGCCGCAGACACTTCATAGGTGCCAATCACGCTGTGTTTACCTCCTATTGGTTTGCTAATTTCTACCGCCAGGTTTAAGGGCATCGTCCGAAAACCTGCGTCGCAATCTAAACCTGTTGGCTGCTACCCTTCTGCTTCCTACATTTGACAATCGAACAAATTGCAGCTTAATAAGTGTAAAACCTGGCATTCCCTTAGGAATAAGCTTGATTGCATCTGTCTTCGCCTCATGGTCAACCTTGAAGGACGCCTTAATTAGGGTGTTGACAGCACAGTATTGGTGCTTCTAGTTTACCATTAGATGTCTTTCTCTGGTGACTGATTTTGTTCGACCGCTTCAGAGTGGTTCAGACCATGATACTTCTTCTACCAAGGAATCAGAGAATTCTTCCACACCTGCCTAAACTGATTCAGCCGTTGTTGTACAGGGATATGCATAGTGTTCAAGTGTTAGGATTCATCTAATCCGACAGTCTTGCACCAAACTGTGTCCACTGCGAGTACTGATACCGTAAGATATCCTGAGTGGCAGTCTGCGATTTCCAGGGAGAGCATGATGGCTTACCAAAATGCAACTTAACGACTGAGGTCATGTCGCATCCAGCTACCTGACACCACTCTCCATTCAGGGAATTTCTTTGGCCCAATGAGCTGCCAATAATCTGCGTTAGTTTTCACCCTGTTTCGAGCATATATTTTGATCGTGTGCCCATGCGCATTCGAGCCTGACCGGAATCTTTTGACAACTATGTTGACTGTTTAAAGTACTTTAGGTAGACAGTGACAGTCCTCTTGTTGGCCAGGATTTGACATTGTATACGTACTGACTGTTAGGATTGCGGTGGGATTTTCGTCAGTGTGTGTTTTGGCAGCAGTCATAATCAACTTACGGATTCAGTAATCGTGTGGATTGCAGACCTTTGTTTGGTTATCCTAAATATGTGGAAAGTCATCGTTTCAGAAGAGCTTGATAAACAATCGGTAGTTCTAATTTGGGCAACGTTTCGCTTTTGACACAAAAGCCTCATCAGGTCAACTGAGCAAGTCACCAAACTGGCCACGTTATAAGGCAGACGGGAACCAATCAGTAAGTCAGTCCTCTTCAGATTATCACACTAGATCAGTGTTGAGTGTCAATTAACGGCTGTTGTCAGTTAGTGAAGTTGTCAAAGTCTTGCTTTGGTGAATTGAGTTTGGTTCGTTAATCTTCCACTTCAGGGTGCTTCAGTTAGTGGTTCACCTCAATCGCCACTGGTAGATTTCCCCTGGTCTTTGTGGGGTTGTGAGTGCTTCGACAATTTAGTTTGAGGGGGGGTTGAGGTCGAGTGGAATCCAGATGATGCCCACTATTCCTTCTGATGACCGCACACCAATACCTGTCAGCTCGACTGATCCAGCACCTTTCTCCACACGCTTGCCAGTTCCACGCCTTCTATTCTGTTAACACTGGGATGCTTTGGGATTTCTACCGCCTCGGCGGTCAGTCCGTTTGACGTGGACCGTAGTCCTCGCCAACATTTTCTAAATATATTTTGTGTCCTGTGTTCAGTGCGTGTTCCGCAATCACCGAGCCTTTCAGTAACGCTTGATGTTCATCTGCGTTTCTAGGCGACCTGTTTATTTTTCTACTATGCTCTTCGACTCTGATGTGTAGTTCCCTGGCCGTCTGTCCTATGTAGACCTTGGTGCGGTCATTACACTTGATATTGTAGACACATTCGCTGGTTCTGTTTGCCGGGAGGCGATCCTTCAACTGCGCCAGCACAGAACGCAGTGTTCCCCTTCTGGAAAACTACTCTTATGAAGCCACTCTCATGAGGGAAGAGTGGATATCATCTGGATTCCACTCGACCTGAACCCCCCTCAAATTAAATTGTCGAAGCACTCACAACCCCACAAAGACCGGGGGAAATCTACCAGTGGCAATTGAGGTGAATCACTAACTGAAGCACCCTGAAGGGGAAGATTAACGAACCGAACCCGATCAGAATTAATTTGAAACTCCCCCAAACCACCAAAGCAGGATTTTGACAACTCCACCAAACGACAAGAGCCGCTAATTGACACTCAACACTGATCTAGTGTGATAATCTGAAGAGGACTGACTTACTGATTGGTTCCCGTCTGCCTTATAACGTGGCCAGTTTGGTGACTTGCTCAGTTGACCTGATGAGGCTTTTGTGTCAAAAGCGAAACGTTACCCAAATTAGAACTAACGATTGTTTATCAAGCCCTTCTAAAACGATGACTTCTCAATCTGTTCCAAACCTTTTCCAATGTGGAAAATCAGTTATTGATACTTGTGGACATGAGACCACCCAATATAGAGACACAAGTTAGGTCAGAGTAAGCTCTACGGAGCATACTAATAACTCTCACCGAAAAAGGATGCTAAAGCTAGGAATCGAGCAAGTTCGCCGAATATACTTTTGTAGGCAGTTAGCTACAGAAATACCGACGTATTTCAATGCATACCCCGTTATCGGCCGCTGCTTAAAGGGATGCAAAAGGTGCCAAAACGTTTAGGTACCTTGGTTCGCTATGTTCCCAAACTGAGTCACTCAGAGGTAACACACATTTGACTTTGCCTCACTGTTTTCCAAGGCATCAGTCGGAAAGGGTCCGTGTCTCGCTAACATTCTTATGTCTTTCAGAATCGAGTCCAGTGTTCGGTTACCGTGTGGCAACGTCCCTGGTTGGGAGAAAATGAACGCATTTGGCTGCACAATTGCCATGATTCTTACTCTTATCCCTCAAGCGCAGGGGTGCACCAAATCAGTGATGAGGAGGAAAATAGCAATGCCTTCAAGGATGCGGTAAAACGGCTTGGAGAAATGTATACCACTGATGAGCCCATTATCTACTCAGTTAAGCACGAAAATGCCACTGCACAACAAAATGCAACGCAGCGACTCATCAGACTCGTACTGATTCTGGAACCAGTTGGTTGTGACTATACAAAACCGAATTCCAACTCGCCCGCCTGCAGGGACTGGAGGAATCAAGTAAATCACAACTTATAAACCTTCACTTGCGGGAGATTTCACATTCCAGTTTTATGTTTACAGAATTGAAAGCGTTATTGGGCCTTTAATTATTCAAACCACGTTTACACCTAGATTGTTGAAGAAATAAAGTGAAATACTATTACAGTCTGCTTAATATGTATTCGATTTTTTATTCAGGAGCAAACTATTTGAATAAGTTGAATGATGTTTGACAGAACATTAACTCACTCACTGAAGGGAAGTGAAGACCTCTTACCATATTAGGATGCTAGGACAACATTAGATCAGCGAAGTCACCGAAGTCACTGATCAAGGTTTAAGTAAATGCACGAGTATTTTAGGCAACCGATTTTGTTTTTCTGGTCGGATTTTACAAGCACTCAAAATCCCTGGAACAATTATCATTTTTTTATAGCTTTTTTGATCCAGTGATCGAACTAGCAACTGCCAAATTTAATAAGTTCTTTTGCTCGAATGTTGCTCGTTCTTCTACTATGTTTGTGAGACAATGCGACAGATGATCAGCAAAATGACTAAGTAAAATAAATGAACTTTGTGGTTTCAAACAGGGCACCGAATCTTGCGCCTTGGAAAAATAGTAAGTTTATTCACTTATTGGGGGTCTGAAAGCCATTTGTATTAATGTACAGTTATTTAGGAAAGCACGCTGCACCTTCCCAGCTGGACGCCTGTGCTTCATACAATAAATGTGGGAGTTGAAACAAATAAAAAAAACGATGCAAGTGAGAATCTACTAATTTTGCGTATAAGCTCTGTCTAATGGACTTAGCTAAATAGCGCCATGAGTTGAGATGGCCATCTGCTGGGAGCAATCGGGCATCTAGAAAGTTGCGTCCGGAAAGTGGATTTTTTATCTAGAGAGATATCAATCGAGAAAAAAAATAAATGACAGGGTGCATATGACAGCAAGTTAAATTGAAATTTCATGCAATATTCCGTTGCTTCTACAATATAGGCTGAAGCCTCCAATATATAACGATCGTAAAATGACTATCTTGCTCCTAAAAATTGGTCCGCAGAAAAACCGAATCCCATCTCACTTCTGTCCGTTGGGCTGTTGAACGAAATTATGTAAACGTCAGGTCCTCTTGAGGACAGTGTTCTGTTTGTAGTAGCCGAATAAAGTTTTACCTCTCTGGGACTCGGCGGAAATACATGTTGCCCAAGGCTCCTTCTACACTATTTCAAACTTGGGCTCCTCAGTAAAAACCTGCCCAGTAAGGTCTTAGGTACGATTTTGGGTGCCGCTAATGGGAAGTTTATATAACAGTATGTTGAAACCTCCCAAACAAAATTATTCAGTCGAATATGTCACCAAATATCACTATTTCATTCGAGTCGATAGACAAGATGTTGAAGGTTATACTGTACTATTTGTACGTCTGATGAGAATTCCTCTGCTTAATTATTTTTGGGACACGTTGTTTGAACGAAACCCCGAATTAATTGCTGATCGTCTATCAGATTGGGTGCACGCTGATTTAACTACCGACTTGTAATTTCTGATGTGATAATGTTAAACTTGAAACACATTCATGTATGTTTTATCTGTTCTGTTGTGTTTTCAGATATACACAGTACAGTCACATTATTTGAATGCTTTGCCAACTCGCCCAGTTGAAAGGATTATTTCGTTTTGTGCAGTCTATTTAATTGATGCATACCCTAAAAGGGAGTTAACACAACTTATTTAAGGGTTAATGTTACACCAAGTGTACTCGCGAATAAATGATTACTAAGCCTCGGAAATTGGTTGACAATACTGAGCAACTTACTAAGCTATGGCCGTGATGTGTAGGATAAATGTATCATGATGAATGCTTATGTTCTTGAATTTGGCTAAAATACCTCCATCCTTTTTTATTCAACGCAGGATAAAGTAAAATGTTTGGCGGAAATCGTCCAAGAATTAAGTGGAATTTCTCACAGAGTGCTGAGACTAACTGGATGCAGCCCGATCATGGAGCCGATTCCGGAACGTCTCTTGAAACCATCAGAATATGAAACAGTCAGTTTCAAGCGAACGCTTAGAAAGGCTTGGGAACTCTTCCATCAACTAATGCGTCAATCAGGTCAACTGTTTAACGTAGTTGATGTAAAGGATGGTACTATCGAGGTAAGTCCATTTCAGGTTGTGGCGTTCATTTCTCGTATTTAGAGAGACACAGAACAGAAAATAAAGTACACAGCAACGTTTGAAGAAACTATTTGCATCCGCGGCATCGATGATTACAGGTTTGAAGGGGTGTACTCTTCAGATTGCAGCAGAAAAACTCCACACGTGAGTACTTTATGTGAACATTGGTTCCAGTATTTACATATTCGATTCTGGTTGATGTTCGTTTATTGGAATGAAACAATCAAGGTTTCTCCCTGTAAGTGAACATAGCCTAGTTCAGAAAGCTGAAAAGTATTGCACAGTCATTTGATTCCCATTGTTCACCGTCAGCACTGTCCATCTCACTAATATCCAGAGATTTGGCCAAAAGGTTTAGTTCGCGACTTGTTACCAAGAGTGTCTCTGAAAGAATCTCCCTTGAGATTCACATGCTCTGTACTGATGATGATTCTCAATAAGGATGAAACAGCCGTACAGTGTTTCTCGGCTCTTCAGATTGATTGTTTTCCATTAGAGGAGGAAATATCAATGCTAGTTGTGTTCCACAGTATCGCAACCTTTGACAGGTTTACAGTCGTGTGGTGTTTGGAAGGGACATCTACTTATGGGAATTTTCGTGCATATGTGTCCATCGACTGGCGAGTCTTGTGAAGAAAATAGCCCATTGGGCGGTCCGTCAGCTTGTCGCGGTTAACCAAGAAGACCGTAAACGCAGCACGAACAATCTACGCTGTGAGTTATCAGTCGTCTTCAGCCAGTGTTTTGGCCGTGATTCGGTCAGGTCTTCAGCACCACGTTCTTAGTTGCATTGATCTACTGATCGCTACACGTGGGTGCAAACGGCATACGCTCAAATGCTCACTTATTCTGTAGCTTACACTAATGGTCAAACCTGACTGGAGTATCTACTTTTTCGGATATGGATTTTTTTGACAGCACATATTACTTTACTTGCTGTACCTAAAACATTCGACCTCCTTCAGATTTGGAACCAAGCTATCGGACCGGTAAATGAACTGAATTTTTTATGCTCAAGTTTAACGTTTTGTATAATAAAGAGTTAAACAAAACCAACCATATATTTTTTGTTTTAATTATTATTATTTTAACCCTCAAATGGTGTTTCAACGGGAAAATGAACACTCAACGTGGCTACTCGAAATGAATAAACCATTAAACTGAACAACATTACATTCGGCTAGTCCAGGCGCTAACCCAATGCAAGATCATCAGCTTAACAGCCCCTCACTATGAATATGAATAGGCGTATGAATTAGCAACATAACCGAGGACGTGTTCACTTCTTCGACAAACAAGCTGCATCTAACATTTAAACTCGCTGGTTGATCAACCAACAAATGATTTGTAAGTTAGCCTTTATGCTACTAATTTTCGATTTCTTTCCAGGTACTACGAAATTGTGAAGTGAAAGTGACAACAAACGAAAAGGGTGAACATGTTGCGGTGAGCTGTACGTCCTACTAGACCGTGACACCAACACTCACACAGAATGGATGTGAAAACATGTTGCTCTTTAAATATGAACTATTCTATTGATTTCATTCCTTATCCTATTCCTGATTGAATAAACCAAGCTATGCAATAACATTTTCCCTTGAATCATCCATCTTTACAAACACTCTGAAGGACACATTGTCAGGCAAGCTTGCTTCAAACTCATGTCATCTTAACCTGAGTACTTTCGGACTTGCAACAAAGCAGGAGGTGGGTAATCGAAGATCGTTCAATTTCTCTTTGGTAGGCTCACTTATAAATGAAGCGGTTTTAATGAAATATTAAAGAGAATTTCTAATTGACACTCAACACTGATCTAGTGTGATAATCTGAAGAGGACTGACTTACTGATTGGTTCCCGTCTGCCTTATAACGTGGCCAGTTTGGTGACTTGCTCAGTTGACCTGATGAGGCTTTTGTGTCAAAAGCGAAACGTTGCCCAAATTAGAACTACCGATTGTTTATCAAGCCCTTCTAAAACGATGACTTCTCAATCTGTTCCAAACCTTTTCCAATGTGGAAAATCAGTTATTGATACTTGTGGACATGAGACCACCCAATATAGAGACACAAGTTAGGTCAGAGTAAGCTCTACGGAGCATACTAATAACTCTCACCGAAAAAGGATGCTAAAGCTAGGAATCGAGCAAGTTCGCCGAATATACTTTTGTAGGCAGTTAGCTACAGAAATACCGACGTATTTCAATGCAAACCCCGTTATCGGCCGCTGCTTAAAGGGATGCAAGAGGTGCCAAAACGTTTAGGTACCTTGGTTCGCTATGTTCCCAAACTGAGTCACTCAGAGGTAACACACATTTGACTTTGCCTCACTGTTTTCCAAGGCATCAGTCGGAAAGGGTCCGTGTCTCGCTAACATTCTTATGTCTTTCAGAATCGAGTCCAGTGTTCGGTTACCGTGTGGCAACGTCCCTGGTTGGGAGAAAATGAACGCATTTGGCTGCACAATTGCCATGATTCTTACTCTTATCCCTCAAGCGCAGGGGTGCACCAAATCAGTGATGAGGAGGAAAATAGCAATGCCTTCAAGGATGCGGTAAAACGGCTTGGAGAAATGTATACCACTGATGAGCCCATTATCTACTCAGTTAAGCACGAAAATGCCACTGCACAACAAAATGCAACGCAGCGACTCATCAGACTCGTACTGATTCTGGAACCAGTTGGTTGTGACTATACGAAACCGAATTCCAACTCGCCCGCCTGCAGGGACTGGAGGAATCAAGTAAATCACAACTTATAAACTTTCACTTGCGGGAGATTTCACATTCCAGTTTTATGTTTACAGAATTGAAAGCGTTATTGGGCCTTTAATTATTCAAACCACGTTTACACCTAGATTGTTGAAGAAATAAAGTGAAATACTATTACAGTCTGCTTAATATGTATTCGATTTTTTATTCAGGAGCAAACTATTTGAATAAGTTGAATGATGTTTGACAGAACATTAACTCACTCACTGAAGGGAAGTGAAGACCTCTTACCATATTAGGATGCTAGGACAACATTAGATCAGCGAAGTCACCGAAGTCACTGATCAAGGTTTAAGTAAATGCACGAGTATTTTAGGCAACCGATTTTGTTTTTCTGGTCGGATTTTACAAGCACTCAAAATCCCTGGAACAATTATCATTTTTTTATAGCTTTTTTGATCCAGTGATCGAAGTAACAACTGCCAAATTTAATAAGTTCTTTTGCTCGAATGTTGCTCGTTCTTCTACTATGTTTGTGAGACAATGCGACAGATGATCAGCAAAATGACTAAGTAAAATAAATGAACTTTGTGGTTTCAAACAGGGCACCGAATCTTGCGCCTTGGAAAAATAGTAAGTTTATTCACTTATTGGGGGTCTGAAAGCCATTTGTATTAATGTACAGTTATTTAGGAAAGCACGCTGCACCTTCCCAGCTGGACGCCTGTGCTTCATACAATAAATGTGGGAGGTGAAACAAATAAAAAAAAACGATGCCAGTGAGAATCTACTAATTTTGCGTATAAGCTCTGTCTAATGGACTTAGCTAAATAGCGCCATGAGTTGAGATGGCCATCTGCTGGGAGCAATCGGGCATCTAGAAAGTTGCGTCCGGAAAGTGGATTTTTTATCTAGAGAGATATCAATCGAGAAAAAAAATAAATGACAGGGTGCATATGACAGCAAGTTAAATTGAAATTTCATGCAATATTCCGTTGCTTCTACAATATAGGCTGAAGCCTCCAATATATAACGATCGTAAAATGACTATCTTGCTCCTAAAAATTGGTCCGCAGAAAAACCGAATCCCATCTCACTTCTGTCCGTTGGGCTGTTGAACGAAAATATGTAAACGTCAGGTACTCTTGAGGACAGTGTTCTGTTTGTAGTAGCCGAATAAAGTTTTACCTCTCTGGGACTCGGCGGAAATACATGTTGCCCAAGGCTCCTTCTACACTATTTCAAACTTGGGCTCCTCAGTAAAAACCTGCCCAGTAAGGTCTTAGGTACGATTTTGGGTGCCGCTAATGGGAAGTTTATATAACAGTATGTTGAAACCTCCCAAACAAAATTATTCAGTCGAATATGTCACCAAATATCACTATTTCATTCGAGTCGATAGACAAGATGTTGAAGGTTATACTGTACTATTTGTACGTCTGATGAGAATTCCTCTGCTTAATTATTTTTGGGACACGTTGTTTGAACGAAACCCCGAATTAATTGCTGATCGTCTATCAGATTGGGTGCACGCTGATTTAACTACCGACTTGTAATTTCTGATGTGATAATGTTAAACTTGAAACACATTCATGTATGTTTTATCTGTTCTGTTGTGTTTTCAGATATACACAGTACAGTCACATTATTTGAATGCTTTGCCAACTCGCCCAGTTGAAAGGATTATTTCGTTTTGTGCAGTCTATTTAATTGATGCATACCCTAAAAGGGAGTTAACACAACTTATTTAAGGGTTAATGTTACACCAAGTGTACTCGCGAATAAATGATTACTAAGCCTCGGAAATTGGTTGACAATACTGAGCAACTTACTAAGCTATGGCCGTGATGTGTAGGATAAATGTATCATGATGAATGCTTATGTTCTTGAATTTGGCTAAAATACCTCCATCCTTTTTTATTCAACGCAGGATAAAGTAAAATGTTTGGCGGAAATCGTCCAAGAATTAAGTGGAATTTCTCACAGAGTGCTGAGACTAACTGGATGCAGCCCGATCATGGAGCCGATTCCGGAACGTCTCTTGAAACCATCAGAATATGAAACAGTCAGTTTCAAGCGAACGCTTAGAAAGGCTTGGGAACTCTTCCATCAACTAATGCGTCAATCAGGTCAACTGTTTAACGTAGTTGATGTAAAGGATGGTACTATCGAGGTAAGTCCATTTCAGGTTGTGGCGTTCATTTCTCGTATTTAGAGAGACACAGAACAGAAAATAAAGTACACAGCAACGTTTGAAGAAACTATTTGCATCCGCGGCATCGATGATTACAGGTTTGAAGGGGTGTACTCTTCAGATTGCAGCAGAAAAACTCCACACGTGAGTACTTTATGTGAACATTGGTTCCAGTATTTACATATTCGATTCTGGTTGATGTTCGTTTATTGGAATGAAACAATCAAGGTTTCTCCCTGTAAGTGAACATAGCCTAGTTCAGAAAGCTGAAAAGTATTGCACAGTCATTTGATTCCCATTGTTCACCGTCAGCACTGTCCATCTCACTAATATCCAGAGATTTGGCCAAAAGGTTTAGTTCGCGACTTGTTACCAAGAGTGTCTCTGAAAGAATCTCCCTTGAGATTCACATGCTCTGTACTGATGATGATCTCAATAAGGGAAAGCTGAAAAGTATTGCACAGTCATTTGATTCCCATTGTTCACCGTCAGCACTGTCCATCTCACTAATATCCAGAGATTTGGCCAAAAGGTTTAGTTCGCGACTTGTTACCAAGAGTGTCTCTGAAAGAATCTCCCTTGAGATTCACATGCTCTGTACTGATGATGATTCTCAATAAGGATGAAACAGCCGTACAGTGTTTCTCGGCTCTTCAGATTGATTGTTTTCCATTAGAGGAGGAAATATCAATGCTAGTTGTGTTCCACAGTATCGCAACCTTTGACAGGTTTACAGTCGTGTGGTGTTTGGAAGGGACATCTACTTATGGGAATTTTCGTGCATATGTGTCCATCGACTGGCGAGTCTTGTGAAGAAAATAGCCCATTGGGCGGTCCGTCAGCTTGTCGCGGTTAACCAAGAAGACCGTAAACGCAGCACGAACAATCTACGCTGTGAGTTATCAGTCGTCTTCAGCCAGTGTTTTGGCCGTGATTCGGTCAGGTCTTCAGCACCACGTTCTTAGTTGCATTGATCTACTGATCGCTACACGTGGGTGCAAACGGCATACGCTCAAATGCTCACTTATTCTGTAGCTTACACTAATGGTCAAACCTGACTGGAGTATCTACTTTTTCGGATATGGATTTTTTTGACAGCACATATTACTTTACTTGCTGTACCTAAAACATTCGACCTCCTTCAGATTTGGAACCAAGCTATCGGACCGGTAAATGAACTGAATTTTTTATGCTCAAGTTTAACGTTTTGTATAATAAAGAGTTAAACAAAACCAACCATATATTTTTTGTTTTAATTATTATTATTTTAACCCTCAAATGGTGTTTCAACGGGAAAATGAACACTCAACGTGGCTACTCGAAATGAATAAACCATTAAACTGAACAACATTACATTCGGCTAGTCCAGGCGCTAACCCAATGCAAGATCATCAGCTTAACAGCCCCTCACTATGAATATGAATAGGCGTATGAAATAGCAACATAACCGAGGACGTGTTCACTTCTTCGACAAACAAGCTGCATCTAACATTTAAACTCGCTGGTTGATCAACCAACAAATGATTTGTAAGTTAGCCTTTATGCTACTAATTTTCGATTTCTTTCCAGGTACTACGAAATTGTGAAGTGAAAGTGACAACAAACGAAAAGGGTGAACATGTTGCGGTGAGCTGTACGTCCTACTAGACCGTGACACCAACACTCACACAGAATGGATGTGAAAACATGTTGCTCTTTAAATATGAACTATTCTATTGATTTCATTCCTTATCCTATTCCTGATTGAATAAACCAAGCTATGCAATAACATTTTCCCTTGAATCATCCATCTTTACAAACACTCTGAAGGACACATTGTCAGGCAAGCTTGCTTCAAACTCATGTCATCTTAACCTGAGTACTTTCGGACTTGCAACAAAGCAGGAGGTGGGTAATCGAAGATCGTTCAATTTCTCTTTGGTAGGCTCACTTATAAATGAAGCGGTTTTAATGAAATATTAAAGAGAATTTCAGTTGAATATCTTGGTTTATTATTCCTAATTGATTCGTTTCGCTACATCTGCCCCAAAATATGACTTCGTGCGCTGTTCAAGGTCCCAAAATATATTTATCGGACGGAATGCGCTACACGTTGATTTGAATGGCTTTCAGGAACCAGATTAGTGGCAGGTTTCGCCAAGATAATAACATCTTTGTTTTTATCGGTAATCCAGCATCATTTTAAAACATGAGTCGATATATCGGTCGCACCTTACAACAACCAGTTCAAAGCCGAGTCGGAAAGAATTAAGCACCTGAGTTCTGTAAAAGCAGCTAAGCATTGTCCACTTTCGAATGCATATCATGAAACGTTTTGGCTTAGCACCAAGTAATCGGTGACTCTCATGGAACCGGAGCTTAAAATGAAAAGGGCGAACCCATGGGCGGAACATTCTCTTCTGTTTTTCCTATTTCCCTTAAAAGGAATGAGTAACCATTATCTCCGCCAACACTGGGTGAAGGTTAATAATTATTCCGTCCAATGTGTTGGGTTGTCATAATGAACTCTCTTTAATGTAGGTGAAATGCCTACGTACTTCTGTGTCTACAAAGGATGCACAACACCCAAGTGTTTATCCCTAGCGTGCGCACATTCTGAAAGAGCGTTGAACTGTCACGGTCTGTCAGTCGGATATAACCCCCTTCGTACCTGGAAGGTTCGTATTCATATTTGGTAGGGATAGATGTCTGGATTTCTGGTAGAGCCACGGTGAAGAGAAACTAAGAGAAAGATCATTAAGTAGTTAAAAAACGGATTCCGAGGAAGTGAAAGTCTTTAGTAGCCAGCTCAGCAGCTCACGCGTTTCCGCGGTTACTTGTCAAATCATCCAATGTTATCACGTTTCGTTTGAAACTGGTCCGCCTAAACACGCGGAATTATACTCGAGATTACCACTGAAAATATTCCGCAATGATGGGCCATGAGTTGCACAAAGAATGACTTCATCACTTGTTCCTCTGGGATCCACTATAAAAGCCGCAAAATGGTGTCAACCGGTTTCCATAGGGCACCACCTCACCCGGAAAAACAAAACATACTATGTTATGATGCCAGTTTGTAAATGAACAATATACCGGGTATCTAAATAAAAATTCACGGCCTGCCTAGCCAGGATGTTTTTACACAATTTAAGGCCATTCTGAGATGCAACTTTATCTTATCTTCTATGAATGTTGAGGGGAAAGTAAAAACCAGATTCATTATTTAAGCTTATCAAGAACAAAATCATGATGAGTTTTCCTGCCGTCAACTACAGCTAACCTGCGTTTATCAACCTAGTCGTTTGCTAAAATAAAAGATCAGCGAACGCAAATCGGAATACTCACGGAGTTGAGGTTACATCAAACTTTTTTGGAGTGACAGGTGATCTCTAATGCTCGTTTGTGTGTAATCGGATGTTGCGTACTTTTTATTCCAGCTGATTTGGGTTTATCTTTAGTTACGTCTGAAAGTGTTTATTTGGAGGCAGTTTGCTGTTAAACGTTTATCAAGTTTAAGCTCACCACACACTCGTCTAATTGAAGCCACTCCCCACTGGCAACCGATTGATGTGGGTTTTTACTATACTATAGAGAATCTCACGATGTAGCAGTTTGATTCCAACCACGGATTATTTTTTTGGAGGCAACGTATAATGTATTCTGTCCGATGAGTTAAATGTAGCTAGAAAAAAATCTGTTGCGAGACGTAACCGGTATTTTACTTCAAAGATCGTTATCCATTGACCATAAATGTACAGTAGTTAAAATGCAGTCAATACAGAAACCCGTTATAGGTGGCGTCAAATACGCCACGTCCGCCGTCAATAAATGGAGGGGAGAATAAATCAGATCGGATATAAGTAGAGCTGCTGTATACTTATTGGGATCGATCCAACGCCTCTGTAAAAGAGACGAAAACCCAGGATAAAGCATAAGCGCAATACATGCTGATCCGGCATTTGCAAGCTCTCAGATGTTCGCTTCCGCCTGTTCATCACCAAGTAGCAATAAGGCAACAATATAATTGATCTACTCACAAGAATGCTCAACAGTACCGTGAAACCGTTATCTCTATAGACGCTTAATCATCTTGAACAGTGCGCCTTGGTCGAAGCTCGTAATATGGAATGATTTCATTAGAATCGCCTAATCTTCTCTCACCTTTTTCCTCACTGAGTGAATTAGACCAATAACGTCACCGGCTGTCATCCAGCTACACTGTTACTTACTTGTAATGGAGAACAGAGCACTATAAACCAGCGTCACTTTGTTTATAAACGTTTGGTGCAAACAATCACTGCAGCCATCGGTCTCTTAGGAGTGGTCGAATCGGCCTAGCTCGTCAACGTTAAAGTTAAACGGCCTTTCTGTGTACGCATACCAAGGTCAACAAGGAAATGGTCGCATCCCTAAGAGCTTCCAGGTGAGACCAATCTCCTGTATGCAGACTTGACAATTTATCCGTTAATGAGCACCTTCACAGGATTGGTCACAGGACTCCGAGCCCACAAGCAGACTTGTCCAGTTAGGTAGTGGCGAAATAAGTCCCCAGCTATGGACCTACTGATTGTTCCCAAACTATTCCAAAAACACTGAACGCTCAATCAATTTCAAACGTTCCCATTTGCCAAAATTTTTTAACAAATGTTCGATTCATGCCAGTCAAATACTGACAAGTAGTCTGTAGGCAATGAGAATATTCTGACTTACAAACTGATTTCACATCGGATAAAAGTTTAAGACGAATAAACTTTACTTTATTTCAGATGTGCATCAAAAATTGGCAGAATGGGTTCCCATATGTTAAAAATGAGCACCTTCACAGGATTGGTCACAGGACTCCGAGCCCACAAGCAGACTTGTCCAGTTAGGTAGTGGCGAAATAAGTCCCCAGCTATGGACCTACTGATTGTTCCCAAACTATTCCAAAAACACTGAACGCTCAATCAATTTCAAACGTTCCCATTTGCCAAAATTTTTTAACAAATGTTCGATTCATGCCAGTCAAATACTGACAAGTAGTCTGTAGGCAATGAGAATATTCTGACTTACAAACTGATTTCACATCGGATAAAAGTTTAAGACGAATAAACTTTACTTTATTTCAGATGTGCATCAAAAATTGGCAGAATGGGTTCCCATATCCATAGTTAAAATGGTGCATGAACACAATGGCACATCGACTCGAGTTGGGAAATTATAAAATTGTGACAGAAGTTAATGGAAAATGAACCACACATTGAAAATCTCCAGATTTCCAGACCCACTGTGAATTAGCCGAATCTGATGAAGTACGCTATGGATCATCAAATGTGGAGCTAAGACAAATGTGAACTATACTAACACCAATATGGGTCTCAACCGGAATTACTGAAGTACAGATTTCCAACAAATTAACTGTCACTAGCACGTCAATCGTTACTCACTAGTTGGCACATACGCATCTGAAATTTATGCACATAAATCTGTTTTTGTAGGGTCAAATTATCCAATATTTTTATTGTTCCTTATATGAAAATGCATTCCATGTACCGTATACTGTACAGTGATGAATACGCTGTGGTTCCTACATCCAGATGGCCTAACAAGTTTCTGGAACTTTTGCCTGTTCTGACGCATCAAAATGTGTAACATTGCATGAAGATGAATAAGGAAGCTCCTTATGAGTTACGGCAAACATTCAGCCAATGGATCACCCATTCGCAATTTAAAGCCATTTTGTTCATAACCAGATAAGAGGAAAGTATAGTTCTCAACATTTACTTAGTGGTTGATTGGTAAACCTCAAACACCCACTGTGTTTAGAGTTATAAAGGTCAACAAACCATCGTCAAAACTGGGAGTCCACCAAACCTTAATTACCCGTTTTAATTACCGTGGGTGAGACAAATTATAGAAACCCCAAATTCTCCAACTTACAGAATCTGGATCATTCTAACACCTTGATTGCCAGTAATCCCCACACAAGAAAGCTGACGTTATACATTTGCTTGGAGAGTTATGTTTCTCAAGCAAGACCAGACTTGTCTAATCTATCTCAATCTCTCCTGATTTGGGGTCGGTATGTGGATGAAGGCAAGAGTGAGATGGCATTCGAAGGACAACGCTGACCAATAATTAAAAATCCTTCTCATATACACTGCTTCAAGCCTCTGTTAAAAGAACTGATAGTACGAAGGGTCTCCAGCCGCGAAGGACAACATTCAGTCATCAAACTCGACGTAATGACGCAAAGTGACAGTACCTGGGTACACGACAATATTTACAGAAAACACGCGACTATAAATGCTTCAGCGACAGGTGACGATGAATCATCCTTCAGAAGAAGCGACAGACCGTATATGAATATTATTTCTCTCACGATAAAATGTTTCAAACACATCTGAGTCGAGCGATGGTTCAATAGTCAGCCTCTTATTCTGCTTCTTCTCATTCCACACGATTACCCCTCACCCATCTGAGACTACGCTTACGTCCATCAGGGTTTCTTGGTGGCAAGACTTGGTGAAATGCTTTGACTCCTGTGAAACATTCCTTCTTCTGGAAATAGAGTATAGTAATAATACCACTATGAAAACCCATTGCAACTCAGTGCTACGATTTATATTTTATGGTTTTGCACCTTTGATTCTCTTTTTCCATTTCAAGTATTATTTTCCTGTTAAAATCAATTGAGTATATCTACTGAAGAGGTTTCCTCTAACGGGTCCCAAAATTAGTCAAGAAAGCTAGCTGTTTGTTCATTTGATGAGGTTTTGCTATTACTATTTATCAAAACAAATACGGGTAAACTGCACTTCCTCGTTGGCCTTAAGGAAACTGTGCAAAAGTAACAGGGCAATCAGAGTACCGCCCAAGCTTGCATCCTTTGACCATACAATAATAAAATATGGGACTACACGGAACTGCTGCGGAAGTGGTTTCTTTTGCATTGTGTGATGTGCTTACAACACATGTGGGTTAGGGAACAGGTGAAATAGAATGTTCTTATCGTTGAATAGGAATACAATAATTTACCAGAAATGCCAAAGGTGAAATACAGAATAAGTGGTTTCAAACTTTTGTGTTTATTTCTCTGTTTGTCAGGCGTCCAGGGTCGACCCCACATCTGATGCGAAGTAAAGGTTTCCATAAAAATTGAACAACCACTTTGCAGTGACTGTTTATAACTAGTAAGCATACGAAGGACGTCCAGGAAGGTTCAGCTGGACGATTGGAGTGTTCGTTTCTCAAAAACTCTGCGCACATGAGTTACTTAGATTTGTGTCCAATTGCTTGTA
Source organism: Opisthorchis viverrini (assembly GCF_000715545.1). Classification (NCBI taxonomy): domain Eukaryota; kingdom Metazoa; phylum Platyhelminthes; class Trematoda; order Opisthorchiida; family Opisthorchiidae; genus Opisthorchis; species Opisthorchis viverrini. Next base: position 740,441 of record NW_008751773.1, on the reverse strand, counting down.
GCCGCCAGGTTTCTATTTGTGGATAAATAAAAGTGTATCAAAAGCAAACTTGCCGATGATAGTGAACGCCAAATAAACGTTCGGAGGCTCGAAAAATATTAATAAATCTGAAAACCCCAAAATTATCTCCAAAACCTACTCGCAGTCACTGCGAACGGTGCCATCAGATATTGTTCTGTTCTGTGAGCGATCGGTGGATGCTAACTACATAGATAAAAACTCAGAACCCATAGAGAATTCGTGGACAAAATGATTCTTTAGAATCCTATAGTCAAAGATAGTCTCTTCAGGGTTGTCTTTATGAATAAGTAAGCCATTTGGGGAGCTTAAAATCGGTTTTTACTGCATTAATTTTTGGGCCACAGGTACATTCAATGTGGGAGGGAAGCGCATTGAGTCTAAAGTGCATCTTCGTTTGCATCTCCTTTTCAAACCGATGACTAGCTTGCGATACTTTCAAGAATTTTGCAGACCGCTTGATCGCCTTTGCCTAAGCGTGCCGTACAATAGAGCCATTCGAATCAAACTTCAGCGTCACAATTTTCAACTGGAGCACCTTAACAATGTATTTTCATTATCTGGTGAACTACTAACAAACTCCAAGTAGCTCAATTCCTCCAAGCTCATTGAGCTTTTTACCGAAAATTTCAACTCAGTGACTTACATTTTATTATCCTATAACTACCCATCATGGATTTGTTTATGAGTGCACTGGTTACTCCGTGAATGTCGTCCCTTTTCAGTGTGTCACCGCAACTGTGTTGGATTTACATGATATCTCAGTACCTCAAGAAGCAAAATAAAGCGATCTGAAAGTGCTGTCATCAACGAAGGAAACAGAGGACGGGCCTAAACAAATGGATTTGAAATCCTTTCGCATATCGCTCACGTAATCATAAATTAGAAGGCTTTTACCTTGAGGCGAGCTATGGATGTTATGCCTATTCTGATTGAATCGTAAACTATTAGTCAGCTCACATGCTTTTACTGGTAAAACCATAGTGTACAGTTTAGTTTTATGAAACAGTTCCGAGTTGCTTTTATGCTGGAATTTGATCACTTTTCGCGTAATACCTAAATAAGAGGGCCGAAGTGGTTAGACGAACTGGTTTTTGTTATCGAAACGGTATGTTTTAGTGAGCTAGTGCAGTGTGATTTTAAAATGTTTTGAATTGACTTACTCTGCATATTTTTCCAATATCTGTCCTAATATGATATTGCCAGGGAAACGGTAAAAGTATTCGGTTCACACTTACAAAACTGTGGATCGTCTGAGAGTGAAGTTTTTTGAGGCCCACTTTGAAGAGGCCTGACACCGTCGCTACATGATTTGATTTTGCTTGCAGAGAGCACTCAGAGGACACGCACAGATATGGACCCAGAGCGGCTGAATAAGATGTTAGAATACGACTGCGACCAATGGGGATACAGCTTTTCGGGTTACATACAATCTCGATTACGATGTGCCTAATATTATCCACACTTGCATTTTTATAGGTATTTGGCATTTCTAGGTGGTCGGTAGCAATTTGTTCTTGGGCGTTCCAAAGGTTACGGTGGATAAATCAAACTTGAGTATTCACGAAAAGCAAAAAAGCTATATACATCTTTTGAAGTTACTTACCCAGATTCGACTTTGACAAATGATGCCAAAAGTTTCCAAAAGCCACTTTGGAAAACGAATTGCTTGGATGATCCATAAACTTCAATTAGTGTCTCTTTGGGCCACTTTAAAGTCACACCATCAGTGAATGGCGTGATTTTAAAGTTTTTATTCATTTTCCGATCAGAATAAGCGTGAAATTTACTGACGCCCAACTGTGCCTTAAAAAGCTGGTTGATTAGATTTTCCTGTTATAAAAATATCTAGCAAAGCTGATTAGCAATTTTACGGGTTGGAAAATGCAATCCTGCGTGTGGACTTATAACACACATATGATGATAGATAACATGGTAAAGAGAAAAATGAATTTAAGTTGAACCGACTATTCCGGATTGACGACAAAGTGTCACGCAAGGCACTTTTTGTTATATAGAGCCCATATAAAAACCTATACACATGCATTCGTTTATACTGTTTTGAAAGTCGATGGATCTACTCGCGTGACCAATGAGTTGTCGTTTGCGAAAAAATTTTACATTATCCATAATTAATTCAGAAAATGATGTCTCCGTTTGTTCGCTGTTTTACTCAGCAGAAGAATGAAAACATTTATGACTAGATTCATCACGTTCGTTTTCCGTTTCGAATCATTGATTATGAAAATGGACAATAGGTTGTTCCCGAGTATTTTTGTTAGAAATTAGGTGATTTTACTTTGAACTATCATGACATAATCTCAAAAACTCCTGATCACTTTGCATTTTAGGTTGCATAGCTTTTTATGGTAGAGCCCTACAGATGATTTTGAGCAGCATTCACAAAGGCATATCAATGTTATAAAATGGCGGAGGATGTCACGAGCATTCTAGAAAGCCAGCATAAAGCGTTTGTTTGACTGCATTCATCAGACAGAAAACCCCAGTTGACGGACGCATGCAACATAGCACTACCCTCATTTCGGAATTTATAGATTCGGACCATCAATCATAGAGTTACTAAATACACCCGAGCACTGATTACGTCAACTCGGCCAGTAACGAAAAGTTTGCAAACTAGTTTCAAAACTCGGCGAACACAGCAACGGCCATTTGATCAACCACCAATACGAAACAATGAATAACTAGCGTAATAGTATTTATGATATCTTCAAAAACTCTTGGTAGGTTTACAAAACGGATTTGTAGACGATTATCAATCAGCTAACCGATAAACGTTAACCACCGCAGGGAAGCCTCTTTTATGACAACCAGCGTTTTTCTATGCGTATCTATCGGAACAGGGATGTTTGATCTAACTGCCTTGTTTACTCAACGGAGTGGACATAGCAAACAGTTTCCAGTTTGACGTTCAAAAATACTTCATGCTGAAAAAATGCTTCATCGCGCCGTATTTGACGGCGCATTGAGAACCGAATTTCATACATTCGTATCTCTGCGTGATGCACCATATCCAAGGCTTCGTCTTCATTCTGGCGACCTGTCTAACCAACTGTATATCACAGTGGGATGAAAAGAAACAGCCTTTGTCAGAAACACTATTGCAATCCAATTTTTTCCGGCAGCATTTGGAGCGAGCCAATGAAAAATGCAATTTAGCTTTGAATGAGACAATCTGGTATAAGCAGGAAAGCATCATCGGTGGATCAAAACTAGTAAGCACTGAATATTTGTTCGAACCAACGTCAACCAGGTTCAGGGATTTACCGATGAACTGTATGAGTTTGGCCTTCGTCAGCGTGGAACTAACTGTCTTCGAAAGGACATGCTTAAAATCAGCCGAGAGGGAACTTCACAAACATGTGTTACTCAGGACAATACTGTAGGTTCTTTTGTGTTCTATGCACCTAGAATCCCTTTTAATATTGCATCCATTGCTTGTTGTTTGGTCCAATGCGAAACTGGGAATAGTTTGCAAGTTCTCAATAGCGCCAGTTCTAATCTACATGCAGCTTTCTCAACTGTTCACCTCATTTCTGGCTTCTAGGAAATAGCTGACCGTATAAAGCGGTAAAGAGGCAAGTCCATATTGCATGCACGACGTAGTAAATTGACGGTAAATAAAAAATTAGGGAACATAACCGGTGAAGTTACTGAGAGCTACCAAATGTTACGACGGTGTGATTAGTAGCTGTTGTCCTGAAATCCACATCTTAGGGGCTTTCAGGTAGGCACGTTGATTGTGTTTCCGGCAATCACCACGAAGCTGAGTTCAAGTGGCCATTTGTGAACATTCGTGACTCGGCATATTGTTGATAGCATACCCAGATGTAGTCTCGCCGATTCACTTCTTAGTCATACTGTTCAGACTAACGCGCTGCACCTAGGAACACGTCAAGTTCTTGACGGAGTGTTATTCGTTTTATTGCAGATGTTTTAAGGTAAATCCATCGTCTTGTTATTTCAGCCTGAGAATAACAGCTTGTATTTGCTGGTTATTTCTGTCTAATGAACCCATAGTGATGTGAAAAACTTCAGAGGTGTTGTCAATCGGTAAAGAGACCCTTTTGCACTAGGATTAAGTGGATGCCAAAATGTCAAATTCCTAACGCAAATTTCTAGTACTTACTCACTGGATATAATCATTGGAATTAGTTCTCTCTGTTTCCTTTGCTTGAACTTTTAGGCAGAAATAATTTGTCGAGTCGGAATATGGCACAACCCAAAAACTAAAACCTCGACAGTTGAAGTGAGGGAGATATGGATGATCAAAAACGACGATACAGTTATCGCTGAAACCGTTCGTTTCATCAGCGAAACAAAACATGGATTAGACCGAGCGCTTATTGAGGACGCGATCATGAACTTCAACAACTACGGTAGAAAAACTAAGCTGTTCAAGTACTCAAGATCATTGGAAATTACGCTGCAGGTTTGTTTTATGTTTTTGCTGTCGAAGAAGATAAATCACGTTGCTCAACAGCTGGGGAGTGCTTCCAGAAAGATACTGAGAGTGCTTCTCACACAAACAAATTGCAAAAACGAGCGAAATTCAAAAAAGAATTTCAAACAATCCAAAGAAATCTGCTTTAACCAAATGACTGGGGTAAGTATTTGTCTTTAAATTAGGCAGATTCTAACAAGTGACACGCCAGTTTGATTACCTACTGGCTTGCGGATGATCATCGCGAGCAATATCATTACGATGACGACAAATGTCAACTTATTTTATTTAATACAGTGTTTGAGGACATTTCAGATTTCGCTGAATGAGTCAAGATCTACATTTCACCTAAAGGGCTTTTGTGCGTTTGGACAGTTCGAAACATTTTGTGGAGAGTATGAAAGTTAGTCACATAGACGTCCAGTCGTTTTGGGTTGTACAATAGACTATCTTTGTAACGATCACATGCGTTCCAGCGTATTTGCAACCGAATTAATAAAGTTCGTTCCTCCCATTAGCAACCAGTTTTGGTCGTGCGTTAGAAACTGGAACTTTTTTGATCACTCCTACTCGTCACTCTACACACTAATGTCCGCATTGAGATATTCATTTTATAAAGACTCAGTTCGTTTGAAAATCAGATAGCTAGGGGCTAATAATTCGAGCGGTACCATAGATCCAATGGAGACGCACGGATTATGGTCCCTAACATGGATAGAAATCGCACGTTCTGCAACTTGGTACCATTCAAGACAGATGAGTGGAGCCACATTCCGGGGTACACTATTACATAATCGAGAGTATCTGGTACATATATGTATATGTATATCGCAGACAATATCGCCTTTACCTGGGAGGTTAATAGGTCACTGGATCAAGGGTGGCCATGGTTTGCTGAGACCAATAGAATCATGTAGTACCATGATTACGGTTTACCATGAACTGGTGATCACCAACAAGCAAATAGAATTCGGAGCCGAATCAAATTTCCATCCATAATATTTGTCTGTCTAGTACTTCAGCGGAACATCTAAATCCAATAAATATCGGAAAACGTTAGGAATAATGACCGTTGTCGCCAGTTAGTTTTCGCATCCAATGGACTACACAATTAACCATCAGGTCGGGTTGATGATCCATACGCCCACAACCGACTTATTCCGTTTACAGCTGTAAATAAATCCAACAATAATGTGTTTGGTTCTGTGTGTACTAAGCTTTGTTTCGCGGGTTCAAGTTGTAGGATTCTTATCTGAATCCTATATAAAGAATGGGGAACTCTTAGATTGAGGCAACTCTACAAATGGCTTTTCGTAAAATTTAAAATTTCAGACGGAGCTGGTTTGCGACCTATATATGAACAAAGCAAATTTCAAGCAACCACGATTTTCCAGATGTACAGCGGTGCTTGAGATCAGGCCTATCAACCAATGTAATCTTAATTTGGGAATCTCAACGGATGTAAGTTTCTGTGTTTCTCTTCTTTTTCTTCCCCAAACGAATATCATTCCCCATGTGTTAAGGATGGTCGCGGGTTCTTCCTTATGCAGCTTTGTTTAAACAAAGCTCTTCTCAAAATGTCTCGAAGCGAAGCACGCTTGGGAGATTTTCGAAAACTTGTCTGTCTCATGATGTATTTGGGAATAAAAAACAGAGTGATTCACTAATAACCCGCGGAGGCATCCTGTTATAACTTCTAATTGATATCTCATGAGAGCAGCGGTGTTCATGCTTATGATGCAGAACAAATATATGTTCATATCGTTGTTCAAAACTGCTTTAATGGAATTTTGCTTGAGAGTTGTGCAAACATTTCATATTCCTAAACTAAGTGTGTTTATTAATGAGTGTTTTTGCATGATCATCAACTTTGACGTAATGTGCAATAAAATATCTCTGTTGTTCATTAGTAAACACGGTGAATAAAAATTCAAGGACTGATATCCTGGAAAGCTTTCTAATCTGACTATTTTAGGTGTATACAAGAAAGTCAATGAAAATATATCCCATGAGAAATTTCGCAAGATCAGATATTCGCTTTCTATCCGCTGAGGAAGTACACGGACAACTATTCCAGGATATGCTAAAAACTGTTATTCGGCGTTATAATTCCGGCAGTTTTTCAGAAAAGGTCTCCAAAGCAATCAAGGTGGAAAATGCGCATGTTGAAGTAAGATGTACTTGCGTGATACTCCCTCTATCGGTCACAGAGCGGACCCGATGTTATAACCAGGTTTACATTATGGGCCCAAGAAACCCCCTGCAAAAAGAAAAGCAACTTACTGATGAACGATGACAACTTTGCAACTGTGTGCGAAATTCACGATGAACTGGTGAGTGCTGGATTTTACTCGTAACATCACCTAGTGACCCGAACTTATATATAAGTATGAATGAATCCAGAAAGAAACAGTACGCATGTCGTTAATCATTAGTGAACAAAACGGCTTTATACCGTTTGTGCTTTCTATTTTCAATTTGAGAATTAGGCCAATTAAGCCGTTTTTCATTGCCTCCATTAAAGGCAAATCAACGAGTCAAAAGCAAGTGGACTCACCTAAAAATCTAGCATTTTAGGATGGGACGATATGCCAAAAAATTTTGGGTCCAAAGATTGCTGCTGCGCTTAACCTTACATCAAGTTTAACTGAAGTTCAGAGTGAACCTTCGGTGCTGCTGATAAATAACGGCTCAGTTTCAGAACCACAAGGCTATTTGAAGTCACTCTGCCAGAGCTGTATCATGCATTCACGAAGACGTTAAACTAGCCTGGCAGGTATAAGTAAGGAGAGTCGAAAGTTGGACAGAAGCCAATAATCCAAACTCATTACAACACCTTTCGACTAGATCTGAGCCAATCAAATTTCCCTCTGATACTGCAGCAATATGTCAGGTGTTACGACTTTAGAAGGGAGATATATGTGATAATTCAGTGTCCATTCAGGTCGACTGGTAACGCCGAACTGGATATGTGCATGACTGCATGACTCTAAAGCGTGAGTGCTGTATTGCATCTCTTTGGGTAGTCTGAGCCGCGAATAAAAAACAAAGCAACACAACAACTCTGACTATCTAGCTTGGGCTCAATTTTAAAGTTTATCAGAGAAAATAACTTAACATTATTCAGCGGATTTGTGACTTGTTTCTTCTTAATCGATGGATGATGATGAGGAGTTTGTCACTTGATCTCGTAGTATTCCTGGAACAATTCATCATCATTAAGAGTACAATATCTAGTGTGGCTGTATCAGTCTTCCCCCGGAAAACACAAGACAACTTTGTTGGTATTGTGGGAAGAACACATGCGAGCACAAAATAGTATGCCACTACTGTCTAGAATTTCGCATACGGAAGGTAAGCCACGTCCAAAAAGGATATAATTTGATGAGTTTTTTTGTCGGATTTATGCAGAACGTGTGAGCTGAAATGTTTTAGTAAGTGTTGGCAAATCAATGAAGTCAATACTTTTCTGTAGAGGAAAATGTTGGCATCTCAGTTAGCGTAGATGGTCGCTCGCTTGTTCAGAATCTATCCAAAAAAGCATCGCCAACCCACTATTTACCTCTTTAGAAGTGAGATGATAGATGTGTTGACTTACTTTTAAAACGTCGACAGACACATTTGCCATTTGTTTGTGAAAGTGATGTTTGAAGGAAAAACTCCGGGCCATTGAAGGTACATGCATCAAACAAGCGTATTTATCCTTGACCATTGGAAAATCCGCCGTTTTCGACCAAGGAACGGAAGCGAATTTTCCGCATTCCATTTTATACGATTATACCGCATTGATGATGCACAAAGTTCCCCAAATGATATGAAATAAGGCATTCTGTGGCCTGCGGTCAAAACACAGTTTTGTGTTTGATCAAGTGGAACAAACGATCTAACAGTAAAGGCTTTCAAAGTGTGAGTGCAGCTGATCATATTGCCCAACGCAAATGTCAGAATAATTTGACAAATATCTCCAACGCATAGGAACATTTGTTCAAAAGATCTCTAGTCAAAAGTGCCTATATAAAACTGCTATTTGTAGTACGCTGTTTACAAGAACAATTTTATTTTCACAAAGTGAAGTCTCACTTGGCACTGGAACACCTCTGCCACCCAAATCCAATCGAATGAAAGTTCAAGGGTCATTCCAAACGTTGGTGATCCTGGTTTTAACACTTTCAACAACCCAATGAACCACATTCACCAATGGCGATGTCGATTTGTTTCGGTTGCTATCGGTTGGGAAGATTTTATCAAAAATTCGAAAGGTAATTGTAGGGATATCCGATCATTTAAACAACTCGGCTGCAAATGCTCCCTTTTAGAAAAGACGAAGTCACTCACGTAGAAGACCAAAGACATAAGGGTGTATTCTCATGATTAGCTATATTTGCCGACTGATTTTTAATGAGTAGTTCTTTTGAGCAGAGTAGATGAAAGGGCAAGTTCATTCCGACCGTCCTAACGCGATCACCGTTGAGGAGCTCGCCTAGAGATCATAAGTAGATTGGTAACTAAAAAAATATGAGGCAACAAATAAAGTCAAGGAAGTGGCTACTTCCTCCCAACTATATTCCTGACTTCTATTCTCTTCACCGGGGCAAGCTATCGCCAGAAACGTAGCTGCATAGCCTTAGCTTAAAAGTCTTTTCAGATTGGGACGTATTACATCCAGCTACTTGCTCTCAGCTAAACATATCTAATCATCCAAACATACTTGTAATCCGGTTGGTTACCTGAGTTGAACCTGTTTCAGTGATGTCTGCAGAATATATTTATGTTTTTCTGTTTGCATTCTGAAGCCATCTCGAATACCCTTTTACATGCTCTCTCATATGCAGTCCTTAAAACGGTCCGCAGAAACGTGCGATGTGAAGGTCACCAGAGTAGACTCGACTGGTTCTAATGGACCAATAATTGAACTTCGGAACTACACATTCATCCCAAATTATAACCTGTCACTATACAGAGAGATGCAATACATTCAACGGGGAACAGCGGAAGATGAAGTAAAAAAGAAGATTGCCAAGCGAGTTGTTGAACGCTATAATACTGAGCGCAATGATGAATACGAATACAAATTGGAGAGTATCCAGAATGCAAAATGGATGGTACGTTAAATTAATCCGACCCCGATTGAACACTAATGTTGTTATTAAAAAAAAAAGATTTCCGGTGGCAGATATTCTCAAAAAAAAAAACAGATTTCCGGTGGCAGACTATTCTCAATGAATGTGACAATGAAGGCCTTCGGATGCAAGAACAAGACTGATGCACTTTGTACAAGCCCTCTCAAAGAGGTACGTTGTCTAGTGGTAAGACACAGAAAGGCAGTCGGGGCATCAGCAGTAAATGATAATTGCTATCTGACTGGAATTCGATTTTTCTTTACACTGAGTTTTCGTGCTAAAATTGTCTTTGGAAATAAGTCAACTAGCTAAACTCGATCACTAAGAGACTTTTGTGTTGAGAGTTATTCAGCATTTGAAGAACGGGTAGCATTTCAATATTTAGTTAGTTTTTTAGATGATACTAAACTAGCAGTTTGACAGGCTACCTATATATCTTTGCCCACCAAGCCGACGACCAGAGCACTGTCGGAGAATGAATTGCAAGTGTACTTTGACAGATGCAGAGAATGACCACTTCCGTGGTCAACTGAATGGAATCTGTTGGTGAGCCAACTAGAACAACTGGTTGGAAATGTACTGCACGAAAACAAAGACGTACATTTCCGCTGCGAATTCTATTATAGTCCTTGACGCATGAGTACAAATCAGTGTGAACTTGAGGGATATCTCCCCTCTCCTGGCCGCATTTAACCTGTGTTGATCATAACTAACTTCCAGACGCTTAGCTAAAATAATACCCCTGAGAGGTTGTTTGCAGTTTCCTGGCTGACATTCGCTATTAGTGATTGTAACATCTTTGGAGCAGAAACAAAATGAACCAATCAAGGACGCTTTGTATTGTAAAATCTGACATCCTAATGGTGCAAACGTGCGACGAAAATCCTTAGAAAAATCAACCAGCCATTTTAATGGAGCACCTGGTGTCATCTGTTGTAGCAGATTATCCAATCAAGAGCACGTTTGACGCACATATTGACGCACTGATCAATGGGCGAATCAACCAATGTGTGGCTTAACAACAGTACGGAGTTTATCATCGAAACCCGTATTTCGGTGGATTTCTGCCTACACAGTAAATTTGTCTGACTAAACTAAAGCCCTTGGAGCTTCGTGAATTCAACTTTCCAGTCGCAGTCAAGAAAAAGGCCTGGAAGCATATTTTGAATACTATGGTCTAAAGTTCTCCCTACCGCTTATTCGCTGCATCACAGTCAGTAGTTTTTCCAAAGATAAAATTAATGATAACTAACTAAACCGTTTCTGATGGCAGCTGGATTCCGATGAAAATGTGTTGACAAAATGTAGCCCATGTGCTCAGAAACCCATGCAGTAATGACCCCATTGTACGAAACCAGCGTGGTGTGAGTGAAAGCTTCTATGATGAGCGTTTCAGCTGTCCGTCATTAGAACCAGCATGATGAAAAATGCATGTCAACCGTTCTTTCCGGAAAGTTTTGTGAAAGCTTTGTTCGCATTCACGTCACGCGAGTTGGACCCCATTCGTTCTGCGGATTTGACGGATTCACGAATGGGAAGGGCGCGAAGCGCATGATGAACCATACAATGACCACCTGATACAGCTCCAACCACAATACCCCGTCATAGCAAGGCAGTATCACCTTTCAAATCAGGCGCTAAACCACGCTTTGAACGCACTGCGGGAACGTTAAACACAAGGGAAGTCGACCAGTGTTTCGGAGGTCACGTAAATGAGAGCATTTGGTCTGGGAGCACCCATCAGGGAAAAGTCTCAATTATTGGTAACATTCGTGCACCTTACTGAAGGGAGACAGAAAAGCCGTCTTGTACACACTAAGCCGATTATGTTTAAAGAGGCAACTACGTCATCCAGCTGAAAGTCGAAAAATCGTAGGATATTCCCCGGCTTGTAACCATTAGTGAATATTGTGGACAGAGCAGTCTGTTCTCTGAAATGAGCGACTTTGTTTGTAAGGCGTTCCAATTAACAACAAGGCTGGATGTGGTTTCAATCTGGAGCCGGTATCATCTGAATAGTGAATGGACGTCAGATGTTTATGACCAGATTAATTTGTGTTTGCACCTAAAATCTCGAATTATCCTCAATTCTTAGTTTGATTCGCAAACATCGGCCAGTTCTATGCTTTACTGGCGGTGCTGCATTTTATCATCCGCATTGTATTTTAGCCTGGAAACTTGTCAGTGTATTTATCTTTCATATTCGAAGGCAAGGTATATAATGCAATTTTTCAAAGTCAGTGAATCTCGGCATTTACAAAATTTTGTCCTATTAAATGTCAAACTTTTTCATTCTCAGCTGGCTTATTCCTTATATTGACAAGAAAATGTATGTATATTGCCAATAGCAACTTTTACCGAGAGATGAATGAATGTTATCTGGCCTCTTCTCTTACATAAGGGATGGTGTCATAAATATGGGCAACTCATCTCAGTCGGCCTAAAGGAGTAGAATTCAATGTTCTGCTGAATTTGGGTTAGTTAGTTCCGGTGTAATTTGGCTGTTTTCTTCCTAAAGCAGTTTAAATCTCCAGAATGAACTAATTCGCTGTGCTCTGATGATGGAAGTTCTTCGAAAAATGAAAAACCAGATTATTATCTAAAGAATAGCACCCGAATGTCAGTAGATGCATACGTTGTTCGATGCGGGTCAATCTAATGTCGTGCATCAGCAATACGACGGTTTTTTCTGAGATTACTTTTGAGAATAATTAGACCTAATGTGCGCTTTATTATTTTTGTTTCCAAATTAACAGCACTTCAATAGTATTTTTTTCTAGTTTCCAGATTAATCAGCCAAAAATAAATCCTAACGCTTCCATGGTTTTCATGTCTTTACAGGAACAGAAAGTTCCACATGTTCCGCAAGATTCATCGCAGTAAATCAGATAATAAATTTTATAATGGCTGAACGTCACACGGTAGCACATCATCGAGAATCCAGGACGTAACTGCGATATTTACCTTTGATCGATTTTTCGTTTGCGTTGCCGAATTGCATCGGGAGATATGCCGAAATTTTTTGGCGCGAGAAATTTGAGGTACATGCTCCTAGGCTGGGAGTGCCTGTTGGTAGCAAAATTTCAATTTACTGTAAAAGGAGAAACACTTTAGCTTGCAGCCAAATGGGATAAAATGCTTACGATATGGTGGTGCAACTTCAGTTATTTTATAGATCAGCCAAATGTAGCAATGTAATGGGACAAATACACGATCCTCACAAAAGGTACATTGGCGTGAGCAGGCGAATTTTAAACCAACATTGGACTAAGTGTGTTCTACCCTGGATGAACTACAGCAACTCTAAAAATACCATTCTTGCGATAACAATAAAAGCACGCGGAAAAATTACCTCTTGTCCCATGGAATTCCTGATAAAAGCATCCCATTTTATGATAGTTGTTGTACACTTGGTTACACATTGCACATAGCACATACTTCTCGAGCAGTAGCCTATTAACAATAATACCGGCTAAATCAGCGGTCAGTGTATAGTGATTTTACTGTGGATCCTCATATACCACGGTCAACATAAATTTCAGGCATTGCAACTTGTTTCTTCTTTTACGCACAACTTACAAACGCCACAACGCATATTGTAGCATCCTGACACTTCTGCATTGAACTTTCGCTTTTAGATGCATGTATACCGACACTGTGAAGCATCTGCTCTTGACAGACCATGGCCTTTCAAAGAGGAAATTAATTTCACAAACTGCTGGAAGGAAACAATACTTAGGCAATCCATAAAAGGAGTATGGTCATTTTTATCCCCGAAAGAGCTCAGTCAACTGAAAAACGGCGAAATGTTGAAATCTGTTGTGAAGAAATATCGAGACAGTTCGATGGTGCTGGGACAACTGAAGAATCACCAGCTGTTTGGCGGTTTCAAACTAATGGTACCGTTTGCAGATGGATGTCATTTTTATTGAGTTCCATCCTAGGTCGGTGAAACTCAGTTCATCTCTCTCAAGATCCATCTGAAGGGCACAAAACAGAACGAGTCAGTAAGTCCCTGACATTTTATGTGTAATCGGTATAGTTGCTGTGGGAAATTCGAGATGTATAAAAATAGCCTCCGGGTTAATAATGGTTTGTCCATTGTCCAAGCGATGGGGAAGATACTGTGACCTGGGACAGTGAGTTCCTATTTATGCTTATTGATAGGTTTATGCCATGGACATAATTACTGAGTATTCTGCTAGGTGCTTTGGTAACTACTGTCTAAGCCTCAAATCACCCAACGCATTTTCAGACAACCCGCTTACTTTCTGGATTAGTTAATATATATA
>NW_008751773.1:654755-726541 GCF_000715545.1 Opisthorchis viverrini | reverse complement strand
ATATATATATATATGAGCCTAAAATACTGCATGTGCATTTGTGGACAAACAATTTTCCATGAAATGATCCGTGGTGTTTTATACATTTAGTACCTCTCGTTTTCAGCTATATCGTGCCAATTCTGGGCAGGTTAATTTGAGTAGAGAATACGACAACTTCAAAAAAGGTAATATCTAAACGAAATGTGCGACTGTAGGCGCTATTTTAATCAAACAAGGTACTTTTTCAGTGGATGGATAGGTTGTTTAAGGATCCTGAAAGTGTGGTTTCTTATCCTCTAACAATATCTAGTTTTTTCGTTATGTTTAGGCCAAAGTTGAAATATTTTTACCCAAATCTTTAGATCGGATTTCGAAAAAGTGGTTATTTTTCCTTACTTAATGAAGGGATAATTGTTCTGTAATTTACCACTTAACACTATCCTTGGCCCGTGTGTATATTGCCGTGGCCGCAACATGGGTTGAAGAGAATACAAAATGCTAGTCAGCTAGTTGCACTTACACTCCTCCGATTCTATCACAAACATCTGAAGTTTTAATAAGCCACAAGCAGCAAAGGGGTAAACGATGGTGATGGATGACACCGGAGGCTTTAGAATAAACGGATTTGCGGCACAACATTTCTGGATAATTTGCAACGTCTGAACCTGTTTTCACAAGACATAGGAAATTCGCGATGACAAGCTACGCCTTCAGAGGCTAAAGCGGTCATATGAGCACAGGCCTTGTCTTTTGCAGTTGATACAGTCACGGGAGAAGCGACCGATTGAAACCACTGTGTATTATTTCAACTAGCCTCTAAAATGTCTGGAGAGAGTTTTACGTGACTAACTCTCCAACCGTCCATACCACTGGTACTCCAAACCAGCTCTCTTATGTTTGTTACTCACACAATTTGATGCTGTTTTATATCTACTGGATAAGGATGATTGGCGCATTTTAGGTAGCAGAGACACCCTTCTACGTGAAGCGATCAGCTTCAGAATCCGAAAATTCCTGGACGGTGCTAGTAACTTTGCCCAGAACAATTACCTGACGGTCAACACTCTACCCAAATCATGCTCCGGCTCTATCAGCTCACATATGCGCGGCTGCCATTTCATTAATTTCCATATCTTCTGTATACAGAGCTTTTGCATCGATCATCACTGTTTATGACTGAATTGCTAACTGATTAACTAGGATAAATTTACTGGCATTGGCTGCTGGTAGTAAATTTTACCTAAACGTAGCAATTGGCGAATATAAGTAAGAAATCAGTAAGTAAGAAAGCTTGTTGTACTTAAGAACATAGTCGAAAGTGGTCGAACTGGGAAGTTTTCATAACACCCTTACTATTACAAGTTAAACTCTAGTTTAGGCGGTTGACAATCTGTATAATAACTAGCTGCAACCCAAATGTACTGGCGACCAATACTGAATTTGTGCGTTGCAGTACACGGTGGTATGAATATCGTTCATCAGTCATCTGGAGCCACTGTTGGAATAAACGATCACTCGTATTTTTCGAAGCCAGTTGGAGCGCGGGTAACGGACACTATTAAAACTGGACATTGTAGGCCTCTTCGCTTATTCCACGTATCAAGTAGAATGGGTCATTTGTTTCATCCCATCTGAGTAGGTACAACTCAGTTGCAACTCAGTTGTTATCAATATACTCAATTCAAACCGCTACCACAGCTCACCTGTAAAAAAACAAAAGATACTGTCAACACTTAAAGGGTAAGTACTTGCAGCAAGATAAAGGGGGAGTAAATGCAGTTGGCTGGTGGAAAATCCCAACTCTCTTTTTTCAACAAGTTCATGATCTGATTTCATCACAAACACTACAGTGATCACAATGTAATTCTGTTACAGAGATCTGTGTCCGGCAGGCAAATTTTGTGTTTTTTATTTTTATAAATGACGTGAATTATCTTTAAATTTACTAAACTGAGTTTAAGTGCTTCTCTTCTGAGAATTTACGTGTACGTTTCCTTTTATTGAGAGATTATGCTCTCGGGTCTAAAATTCGTCCTGTAACTTCAAACAGAAGGCTCTTGCGAATCCATCTTTTTGGTTTAAATTCCTATCCCAAAATATCCTTACTCTCGAGCTGCGCTAACATGTCCCAGCTACAAAAAGGATTACAACAGAGGAGAAATCGAGACTTTTTGTCGCCCATTCAGTGTAGCCTGCGGCAAGAACAATTGCGGATATTCGGTATAAAGTGCAACGTCCGGTTCGGATGATGGGAAAAATGAGCGAGATACTCGGATTTCGTAGAGACTAAATCATATATCATTAACAATAGGGATGGTCACTGGATAAGAACAAACGATAAATGTGTTCATAAAATAACTTTATCGTTCTACCAATTTGGCGTTGAATGCAGCCACTGAGCTGTAAACAATAAAGTGTAAACAATATTTGATAATGATAATACCAATAACAATAACTGATAAACGGTAAATAAATATTAAATAATAAAACTCTTGCACTTGACTGGATAAGAAGCTGCTGACCCAACAATACACTTAATCTTTCGCTGCTGGAATAACCATTTGTGCGTGCATGCCTTCCTGTCTTATCGACAGCTTATACGCGGGTAACACATTACACTGACAGGGATAGAATATTCCTATACCGGTGAGGCCATGACAACTTTGGTTTGTGAATAGGCGGTGTGAAAACTGGCATCTTGAAGACGTGGTCTGAAACATTTGAGGATTAATACTCATAATTCAAGCTTCCAAGTGCAGTTCGAGCGATTACGCAAATATTGCTTGTTGTGAAAATTTATCATATCCACCAGGAGATGACGCTGATCACTCAGAAATTGACAAATATAAATGCATGCTTTGCAATGGACAAAAATTGCATTCCAAATTGTCATCTATTTGCGTCCAGGGCTACGAGTGTGAAGTGGCTGTCGTGCAACAGAAAAGAAAACCAAATGAGATGTACATGCACAGGTGTATTTCGAGACCTCCTTTTTCGGACAGTAGTAATCAAGGAGCGGGTGATGAAAAGATTCGCGTTGAGCAGCAACAAAGGCTGACATTCAAATCGAAGCTGAGAAATATAGTGGAACAGTTTAACAGTATTTCAAACGACACATATTATCATCGCCTTTTTGATACAGAAGAACCGGTTGAGCAAGTAAGTCTAACTATCGCATTTTAATCGACTTTTAAAGGGTGATCTCGCAGGTTCGGCAGGTTCGAGCTTTTTTCGAGTCTACCTGCAACAGACCAGATGTCAGAAGAATAAACACAACAAGTGGCATGCTGAAAATATACCTCATTTATGCGGAAGACTGAACAACACCGTGAGTTTCGAAAAAACTTTTGAACTGTGTTGTGGAACCATACCAGTTGAGGTCACAACCCAATATGGAAAACGTTGCCTAGATTAAGTGATACTTGGCACATTTCTCCTTCGTTCTGTCTATGAAAGATGACGTCACAGAGGCGGACAACACGCATAACACACTTCAAACGGTTCAAGGTTTATACCAGCTTCTCGAGGACCATTTGTTGAATGAGGTATGGCAGGTAATGCACCAGGAGTTTGGTTAACATTACGCAGTTGTGCTATAACGAATAAAAAATA
Source organism: Opisthorchis viverrini (assembly GCF_000715545.1). NCBI lineage: Eukaryota > Metazoa > Platyhelminthes > Trematoda > Opisthorchiida > Opisthorchiidae > Opisthorchis > Opisthorchis viverrini. The sequence goes on along the minus strand of NW_008751773.1, from coordinate 722,947 downwards.
GGGGGATATCCGACAATAACCCTCATGCGTCTTTTCTACTTTAGGGGAAGATGGTACTACATTCTTATTCTTACGGCGGAGCATTTTAGGAGGGAGGTTCAGTGGCAGTGGTAGTGGAATTTTTGGAAGTTAAGCCCACATTGTTCTTAATCCAGCAATTCCTCCTTAATCTGCACTAAAAGACTGAAAAATGAACTAGCGTTTCTAACCTTATCAGAGCTCCCCAGCAATTAGTGATTTGGTTGTGCTTCTCTGACTTCATTTCCATCCAACAATTTTGGCCATAAGCAGTCCGTAAGCCACCAATATCTGGTAAACGCGGGAATCCTGAGGCCTGTGTTCACGTAGTCGTTCCCAGCACTTAGATCAGAGTGTACAAATCACTGGCACCGTTAACTTTAGACCTGTGATCATCGGAACAATTGCCGAATTTTTTTCTGACTACTGAATGGTTAGTGGTGTAAATCCAATTTAACCGTCACTGTATGAGTCAGGAGGGAGATGCAAGCGCCAAGCTTCCGTCAGATTGCGTAGCACTCACACAGAAAAATAACAGATGTAGCGGATTTTATTAGATTTGACTGTCGGGTAGGTGAAATGTATCTATCTTTTGCACTTGCTCGTGAAACGAGTCACTTTTGGGACATTCTTGTCTATTTCAGTTAGATATTCAGTGTCTAAACACAAGCTGTGAGCACATTACCTAAAAAGATCTCTTGATATCAAAAAGTTTGAACTGATATATGTGCGGCGGGCGACTATCAGAATAGCTTATAGCCAAAGGAAAGCAGCATTGTTCATGATGTTGTGAGTGATTCTGGAAGTAATTCCTACCACGCAACCTCCATTAAAGTCCACCACAGTCCTACAGGTGAACCGTTACAATCTGACAAGGCCAGCCGGTATACGGTTTAAATAACATGATGTGTGGTTTTACTAACACTAAAAATGTTTGTCATTTATTTAAACCATAGCACCGGATCATGACAACACAAAATGTAAATACAATACAATATAACAATACCAGTATTTGAGCTTTGACGCAACAACGCGGGCTGCAAATGGACCACAATTCTGCTCACTTGTGGGGTTCTTAAAATACGTAAACCTGAATACATGTATAAATGGTTGACGTCTAAAGTAAGCCTCACGCGTTCATGCAGGAGGTGTTCCAGGCATCTGGCTCACCCAGGATTGAATGTCATATCAGACACGTCCCTGAAAATTAAAGCGAACACAAAACCGTTTCTGGCAGAAGTATAGCTAACTGTTGGTAAGACGATTTTACCAGTCAAATCAACAATCCTGAAGCTAGGAAAGTTGATTCTTGCCTGTTACCAAGAAGCTCCAACCAAGTGATATCTAAAACAATGGTTATATGAACTCTAGCATTGTGGAGAAACATAAGGGATAGGGTTGGCCCATCTTTCCGGTGAGGCGCAAAAAACCCTGAGACATATACTGACTGATGAATCCCATTTAACTGATGGGTTAAGCAACTATGCGAAAAACAACAGGACAAAATTCATCATTTTGTCCTCCTATGGTAACCAGTATATCTCACTGTTTTCATTCAAGAGACAATTTTTGTCGCAGGTGGCCGAATTTTAACTTTTTTTAGATGATACGCTGCACAAAATATCACTGTATCCTAATTTCTTGTTCTTCATGCAACAGCATAAAACCAGTTGCGTCGCGAATGTTCTCGAAAATCCTTCAAGCACTTCCACGCAGATCAACCTTCAAGACTGCAAACTATCCAAAATGACAGATACAATAAAAGTTCATTCCACATCTGACGACCTTCAAGCAAGCACTTATTTCCGAGATCTCATTTCAAAGGCTGTGTTGGCTTTCAACTTGAAATCAGGTGCAAACTTACTCTATCAAAGTCATTTCGTGGATGCAATCGTCCGATCTGTAAGCATCAGTCTTTGACTCCTTATTGATTACATCACCCCAGAAAGAAAATCCAAACAAGCTCCAATTCACTCTAACTCTGAGTCAGACAAGCTGCCAAAAGTGGGAAGATGTGTTGGCATTCCGATTGGACCGAAATGACCTTTGCCAAACAGACCCTGTAGCGTCGGTACGTTGCGATAAGATTCGGCTAATTTCATCACTTCCGTTATACATTCTCACTGAAAATTACTTGTGAAGCTTTTGACTGAACCGGTGAGTTACACAAACCCAGCAACCACCTACAACTAATCAAAAACTGCCCGGAATGTTTCAGCCGCCCGTGATACTAGCTGACTGCGAAGTTCTGACGGACCGATACTGCAGTCATCACAACCGAGACAGTTGCTGGTTCGTTGTTCTGACCGCCGGGCGAACCAATGACACTGCTCAATCGTGAACACTTAAATCTGTGCCCAGCTTTTGCTGATGGAGTAATGACAACCTACTTGTCCTGCATATCAGGTGTCAGGATTTCAACTCGCTTTACAGCCAACAATATTCAATACTGACTAGATCTAATGATAGAATAATTCTAGTTCACTGCTGCTATTTCATGTGGGGGCACCACTGTAACCCCACCTGCGCAAGTGGAGGACTGTTCACACGAAGGTGAGGTGGAATGCACTGAGACAGGAATTGGTGACCGAATTTCCCGATGACCGTGGAAATTCGGTGTGAAGGCGATGAACTGTGTTGTGTACATAGATTATGCTAAACTACAAATGACTTCCGACTATGACCGGGCATTTGAATGGTCCTCAGAATTCGTTAATTGGGTGGCATATGGGTACTCTTTGTGGCTGACCTCTCTGTTGAGCAGCAAATTACCCGTATTAGTTGGTTCTATGGCTGATTCTACCAGCTGTTACGATTTTTCCGCTATCCGTTCTGTTCGAACAAGCCGGTCAAATTGATGAACTCTTGTTAGCATGGTTGCGTAGGTTAAATGCAGTCCAGTTAAATTTTTAGTGACATACCCCCCATGAATTCCGTACTTCGTTTTGTATCTTCACATGCAGAGACCTTCAAATTTTTCTAAATTGATTCGTCGACTTACTTCATTTTCGTTGTTTTATGGTCGATAATATATAGTACGCGATTATGGTCGACATGGGTTCGGTTGATTGTATAGGGAGCTTTCTCCCTCTTGTTCAATGATTTTTGGTTCATTTTAACTATTCTGGTTGACAGTTTTGTTTTGCTTTACTTCTGTGGACTCTCGACCCGGGTTCGGAATCAATCATTTTGACGTACTAATCATTGTATGTGCCATGGTTTGTGATACACGCAGTTGTAACAATATTTACCTAGGTCAAGTAGGTTCTTCATACACGTTTTTGAGGCTGAAGCCGGGGTGTTGCACTCAACATACTTCCCTTTATAACTTAAAATATGTTTATTCGTTTGCTACATAGAGGAGATGCGTTTACTTCCTTTTATTTTCATTATTTTACCACAGTTTGATCCACTTTATTCAGTTAAATCTGAGCACAAATTTGTGACTCATCAAATGGCCATTCCGACAGGGAACTTTCTAGTCATCCAATGCTGGATATTTTCAAGCTTTTCATCACTGATATCAGGAATACTAATGGAATGCAACCAAACATCAGATTGTGAACTATGCGAGTGTTTTATTTTGCTCACATAACAAACTTTTATTTTTTCAACGACGAACATCTACTGATCGGATCATTTAATGACGTCCCAGGTACCCTAGAATCTTGTGCAAAATGACGCATAAACTTAGACCCCATAGTAATATGCTTCAGGCAAAGCTTAAAAAAGCCTGAGATAGTCATCCATAACTCTTGTTCTGGCACACAAATTAAATTGCTCACCGTGTAGGTGGATGAGAAAGAGACGAGGTTGAACAGACTGCATGACCAAGCATCACCGAACAAGAACGACCTAAACGCAGAAGATGTAATACCGATTGAGCGTCACTTAATGACGATGAACTTAAAAGTGCTGTTGATGAGTGTACTGATGAATGAATGAGCGCGCACAAGAAATGGGGTTTATTGCATGGAAAAATTTACCTGATACACCCTTAGCTTTCTAGTTGAGAAATTCAGCCCTATGTCTCAAAAACTGGTCATGTTTGTGCGCTCATAGATCATTTGTTTATCCGGTTAGAGACCATGACCAGGTTGTTTATAGTTTCTTAATACTGATGACAACTGGCCGCTTTATTCTGTCTTTCACAGTGAGAAGGAAGTCACTAAGCGGAAATTTGTTACCTGGTTTTGAGATAAGAAAAATGTCACGTTCCGCTGAGCAGTGTAGTGCAAATTTTCATAAGGATGCGCGTGAACTAAGTAGCGTTTTGTTTTTTGAATGCAAGGTCTGGCTTTGCCCAAACTAACAAAATATGAGTCAAGAGGCACCAAACTCCTGTTCAGTACAATGAGTCGTTAATTTGATGACAGACTGGTCGTATATTCCAGGTAAGGGTTGAATGAAAATGATGTTTAAGTGGGTAAAGAAGTAAATGCCAAAATGACTCTCACATCGTATAAAACAAATAAATTTTATTTCTTTTAATAAGGGCGAGGGACGTGACTATGTCTAATATGCATCCTTACAAACGACAGAAAATTGTCGCAAAACTTAGAACACGGCGTTTTCCAGCCTCAACACCTGATCCTATTGATGACAAAATTTAAATGATCAAGAAAATTTAGAACTTTTATAATTACATTACAAAGATTTAACCCGATACAAAATTTTGATATCTCTTTTACGATTACATGCTATCTATCAGCTAACAGTGCTACGTAGATTTACAAACAATAAAATAGCAGTTGATGCTTGGGGGTCAGACTATATTTGGATATTGCGATGCGTCTTGAAGAACTTACTTGAAGAATTCGAACACCACTTATTTATAACACGCTTTATTTCCTCATTCAGTTTCATCCTCCTACATAATTGCCCTGGGATATCCCGCTAGATTTGAAACAACTAGTGCATTTTTAACGTTTTCTCGAATCATTTTTCTTAACCTGAAGCCTTTGGCTCTCTGCAAAGTGCATATCGTGGGGTTTAACAAAAGAACCGAAATCAACCTGGATAACTGCAAATATATACACGCTGGAAATTATGCCTTACCCCGACCGCAAAATTCAAGAGAACGGTCAACACCCCTGTTTCGGCAAGTAGTGGAGAACGCCGTCTCTCTTTTCAATCATCAAACCGACAGTGAATATTGGTTCAATCTGATAGCAATTGAGAATCCATCGATTGAGGTAACCAGGATTTGTCTCTCCGACGTGCATTACCTACTGTTTAAATTTCAGCTCGTGTTCGGCATTCAGTATACCTTTACGCTACATATGCTTCCAGCACAATGTCTGATAATCAAATCGCCAAATGGTACTGCCGAATACGTATCTCGGGAGCATTGCAACTACAGAAAGCCAGAAGTGAGTAAGCATTGTGCGTCTTAAATCTTTATACTGGTCTGAAAACGCGATTCATTGGGAATTTTGACCACCTCAGGAATCTTGGCCGCGAATAAGCCGTCCGACAGCTGATATAGTGTGACTCGTCGTTCTTAAGAACTCTCATAATATTAGGAGATAGCAGAATTGAAAGTATTCTACTTTTGATTACGTATTATTTGCTGCGTTTTATTAACTTCATTACACACTCTCCCAGGCAACGTGCACAAATGCAGAATAGGATGGTTTTCTCAGCCTTTTAAAAGGACAAATATTTTTCTTTCCCATGTGTATTGTAAGCTAACCGTCAAATCGATGTTCCCTCTCAAAACAGTCGTTGATTATCTTGACCAGAAAGTTCTGAAAAATACTTTATATAAGATGATTTGCTCAAGGACCATCTTTAAAACAACAAAACGCTTGATAATAGAGCACGCGATCTGTTTTTGACGCAATCTGAATAAGAAAAATTTCGCCCTAGTCTCCAAATTTTTACGTTTTTTGGTCTCTGACGTCATCCGCGATGGGACCAGAGTTCCAACTTGACAAAACAGTGAAGCTACATCGATGAGAGCAACATAAACTTCGGGATTAACAGATGAGTTTCCACTGAATACTTCCACTGCCCAAAATGTACGACTTGTTTTTAGATCTAAAATTGTTTTCTGCATTACCCTTCAAGAGTGCGCTTTTGTACATCACAGCATGTCCCTCTTATCATCTGATATATACCTGACATCATCAGGTATTATCCAGGCAACGGACACGAAAGGTTAGAGAACTGTATTTTCAATGATAAATGTATAAGAGATGACATTCTGCAGTGAATCTTTGATGCTGGAACTGTTGTATTGGTTCTCTAACATTAAACTAGCTGGTGTGAGTTCGATCTGCCCCCAAAGTCCACAAAAGCATACGTAATATTCCCTTGTACGGATATAAACTCTGGCGCTTTTCGTGCACAACTAATGAGCAAATACTAAACCTAATCATTGGTTTGATGAGCTAGGTTCCTGAGGACAATCGTTTTCAAAATACTTGTTAGTTCTAGAAAATTAACAACCAGCGGCACTACCGATGCCGTGTTACGAGCTGGGTCATTTTGCTCAGCAGGTCCGGTTAAGGAAAGTGGTTGTCAACGTTCGCTAGCTTGGGGTTAGCAAGTGTGAATTCTCAATCTCAACTCTACCGCTAATGGACTGACGCAGTTGTAGAACACATATGATGCAGAATTTTGTCCGCTGCCACCCTGTCAGTCTGGTGGTAAAGTACTCCTTTGCCCCTTAAATTCAAACCTAAAAATTTAGAAATCTCTTGAGCTGCAAGATAGGTGCATTTACCAGCATACAGTCCAGCTCAAAAGTGAAACATTTGCGTGAGGCGCAACTCAGAAGCGTGATGTGTCCAAGGAAGAAGTGTAATAATGTTATGTGCCATCCCTCTATTTGCAGCAATTGGCGCCAAGCAATTTGCAGTGATGTACTTTCTCAAAAAGGAAGCAACTGTGTTAGGACTGTAAATAAGGTACCATCATCTGTACGAAGAACATGGGTGGACCGATAAATTTGCTGCATTCCTGTAAAACAGGATAATGGTGTAGTGAATCAATAAACCCGGTTTATAGGACTGCGAATCCGATATTGATTCTTTTACCGAAAACACCGAAGGCACTTTTATACGTCGTTCCTCGACTAACGTTAGTCAATTCGATGGTCATCTAAGTCTGTTCGTGAGACGCTGTTACCATGACTGTATTGGTATGCAGCAGGCCCAAATGTTTCTAAGGCCTACGCACACAGAGAAAATCAACTTTGCATTAAACCATTAAACGTGCTAAGGTAAAGTGTGCTAAAGTAGAAATTATTTCGCCCTGATACAAGGAGTATTATCCGTTCCCTGTTAACTTCATGATTTAAGCCACCGCAGGTTTCTGGAATTTCACTGTGCGTAGAAGTCCTGCACAAACAGGGTCATAAATATTCTAAATTTAACCGTTACACTTTACAGTTCATGGTTAGCTGTCAAGCGCGGTTCTGGAGGCGTGCTTGGAATGATTTACATGAAACTCTCGATGTCAGCGACTGTGACCTCATACCAATTTCACACACATGGTCAGCTAGCATCGAAAATACCAATCCTCTAAATGAGCAAGATGGATCCAGTGCCTACTGCCTTGAGTCGATTGCCTGGCGTTTGGTGCAACTGTTCGCAGAACAACAGAATCCTGGACAGACGTATGAAATAGTGTCGATAGAAAACGTCATCGAGTACCTCGTCCCCGGTAAACGCATAACCTTTGATTTGTATATGAAGCCTGCTTCGATGACTCAGAAATGCTCATTCAAGGATGCACGAAAATGTGAAGTGAAAAAGGTGAGCTTTCATTAGAGACCAGTCACATCTGACGTAGCAACAAACTATATGAAATAAATTTTCCGAACTATATTAGAACTGGACACAGAAACTTGGTTCTCCACTTCCATTGAAGTTCTTGGATTTCCAAGTGCGTGTACGTTTTAGAGTGACCGGTTCTACAGCAGCTGCAGAGACATCATTTATGTTACTTTTGTACATAACAACAGCGGGATTAAACCAAACGAAGCAATCAGGATTAAACACCCAATCCAGTACCTTCTTTCATGAGATGACGGCAATCTAGTACAAGTGACCGTGTGGATCACAACACCCAAAGTGCAGGCTATAAATATATGTGCTACATTTTTCCAACACGAAAGATGGTGTGAAATCACATATACGAGGAAATGACATACACCAATGATAACATGTACAGCCTGTAAAACTCAATTCTCCTTACTGGATAGTAAGCGAAGGAACATCCACAGCAATTGGCGTTACACTGATCATCCAGGTATGGGGATTCCTCGATCAAACCGAGGAAATCACGAAAAATTCCACATATTTCCTTGAAATGCATGCAAGTCTGCAGGGGCACAGATCGATCCTTACGGATTCCTTGAAAATAGTGTACATTTTTCTGTTTATAGTTATCACACTGTCTTGCTTAGAGCAACAAAAAACCAGTGCAGAACACGTCAAATGTGATACAACTGAAGCGGGTCCATTAATGTATTCAATTTGCGGAATGATGACCATGAACATATGTTTAATTGCGGGAGGGCGTTGCGTTTTTATCAGGATTATACAAATTTTCTGTTAATTTTGTTACATTAAAAGCATATTTAACATGAAAGCGTATTCGTTTTGCAATCCATTTTGGCCCAGGCAGTGACTCACCGAACTCTTCTGAAAAGTGAAGTTTGTAAATTAGTTGAGTTCATCCCTCGACGTTTCGAAGTTTGCACTTTAAACTGGAACGCCAGAGACCGGGAAAAGCTAATCGCCCCAGTAGATTTTAAGGTTCTGTGCGTATTTGTGTTCATCACTTGTCAAGGTAAATGAGTTGAAAGAATAGGCCAAAAATCCTCAAGGGCTCATTTCTAGTTGCGTTCGCGTTCCTGCTAGCTATTGGTGATGATGATGGAGTGATGAAGTCCTGTTGGTTAATGAAGGGAACTCATAGAATATCCATGCCCTGTGTTTTAGTCTGGAACCAGATTTATTAGGTCACCAGGCATGTCAACGTAAGCAGGGATCATCGACATACTTGACGGTTTAAATATGACACTAGACTTACTTAGCGTGAGGTTTCTTTTCAAGATATGTCCAGTTCAGTGAGCGTTTTTATAAACCCTTAGTAATGTCGCCTAGCAACGAATCAGTTCTCATCCGTTTGCTACAGAGGAAAATGTTAATAGCTCGGGTATCACAGATGGTTGTTCGTTTGTTTGCTGAGCTGGGTAGTTTGATTGCATATGTTTCATCACCACTCTAGGTGATATTATCAGTGCGTTGTGGAGCGTAGCGATGGGTCAGTGGTTGACCCACCACACGGAAAACTAACTCCCGTCTGTTTGATCTCGTTTATTATCGGTTTAAGGCATTTTTCCGACCTCAAAACCTTGATCAAAATTCGACGAGAGACAATTTTCCTCACCTAGAACCCAGCCAGCGCTGCCCACAAATTATGAGCAGGAACACTAAGGAGATCCAAGTTTCGAGTCATACGGTCCTAAGGTTCTACCACATTTGGAGCTACCCATGGTAATTTTCAATAGAATTTTACTTCTGCGACATCCGGATAGCTTAATTCGGTTGTGACATGCTTTTTTCTTTTCCAGATTTCAAAGCTACTGCAAACTATCTAGCATTCTAATCTGTTTGTTACAATTACCCCTCTGTTAACCTAACCTCAGCAATTCTTCAAGTGCCTAGCAAGCTATTGGTGGAAAGACTGGAAAGAACAGGAGACCGTTGAACTGCTTAATTGCACCACTGTTTCGTCCCAGGCTGGAGTACATAGCCTGGTAAGAGGTGTCTCTGCAATGGAGGACCCGGATTTGGAAGAAATGTACTCAAATGCAGTTGGGATTTACAACGAGAAAATGACAAAATTCTATATTTTTGGAAAGGAACGAATCGAAAATATCACACAAAAGGTAAACGTTCTACTTGAGCACAGGTACAAACGTTCCTGTTCTAGACAGATACTGGTAAACTGACAATGTTCAAAATTGTTCTCAAGCCAGTTGGATGTAAATTTAGCCATGGAGATCGGCATTGTGAACCAAAACTATCCAAGGTTCGTGCACATTTCTCTGGTATGCAAAGGTGAATGGATGATGGCGATTTGATGTCAGTGTTTGTTTTACCATACCGGCTCGAAAAATGTATGCCTACTTTTCATTTTACCGTCGTTATGTAAGTCTCAAATGAATTTATCATGGTGTCGTTTTACTAACAATGTGGTATTTCGTTAATAATTTGTTAGCTTCACAGGTGTGGACCTTAGACAGTGAGAAGACAAAACGTCAACCTCAGGGTGCTTCAACTGATGATTCATCGCGGGTGCCATTGGTAGATTTCGTTTGGCTTAGTGGGCTTGTGGGTTTCGCGATAACCCTGTCATAACCGCACACCGCCACGTGTCAGCGCGACTGATCCAAAACGGTTCTCCACACGCTAGTTGTTCTACGTCTTCCATTCTGTTACTGCTGGGATGCTCGGTAATTTCTACCGGCTCGACCATCAGTCTCCGTGATGTGGATTGCAGTTCTCGTCCCAAAACCCCGCCATTTTCTAAACGTATTTTGAGTCCCATGTCCAGTATATGTTCCGCAATTGATAAGTCTTCCAGTAGTGCTCGATGTTCATCTGCGTTTCTCGACGGCCTCTTTATTTTCTACCTATGCTCCTCGATTCTGGTGTGAAGTTTCCTGACCGCCTTTCCTATGCAGAACTTGGTGCAGTCGTTTGACCAGATTTTGTAGACAGTCTACGATTCTGGTTCCCGGGAGGAGATCCTTCAATTGTACCAGTGCATAGCGAAGAGGGCTCCCTCCCTGAAATGCTAATTTTATGTCAGCAGTGTTTAGAATCCTTCGAAAGATCTCCGATGTCCCTGGTTTATATAGCAATACAGCAATCTCAATCTATTTCCTGCTACCGGTTTCGCTACACTCTTCGCAATTGACGTCTAATCAGACTAGCAGAATATCCACTAGCTCGAAATTTGTTCCTTAATTCAATTTGGGCCGCTGTCATATCAGGTTGTCCTGTGCACAAACCTTTGCGCGCCAAACATTAACGAGTCAACACTAGCGGATTGGGAGACTAGTAGTTCAAACTTGTCCCAATGTCCATTGCCTTTTCGTACACCATGGTCTTTTGTTTTCCCCCGAACCTTTGTGCCATGGAGACCAAAAAGGACTAGTGCACCCCAAATTGACCCTATCACCAAACTAAATTCAGTTTTAGTTGATTTCACCAGGTAAAAACTCCAAATCTGTCCACCACACACAATAAACCCGTTCCCAAAAACCATTCCCAGCCAGCTTTCTTAATCCATTTCACTTTTACATCTCACACCCAAAGCCGTGATTCTAACATCCCCGAATCATACCTTATGAAACCATCTCACCAAGCTCGATAAATCACATGCTTTTCAGTTCGATTTTACACCATGAATTCTATTGCACATTCCATATTCATGACCACAATATTAGGTACTCAATTAGGAACTCACAGGAGTCTAATGGCCTCAATTTTTCCATACTTGCTTTAATCAGGGGTTCGATTTAAAGCCCGACTATTGTAACGAATTCTGCATGAGTTTGTTTTTTTGCCTGCTAAGGAATTTCTCATACATTTCAAGAACCACCTTTTAGCTAACCGTCGCTTTTGATGACAGCAAACATATCGTACAAAGTATCTCATTTGTGTAGGACAATGTTCGTGCGCGTCGCTTCTTAGCATAAATTTCAAAAACCACTGTTATCATTGTGTCCTTTCATCACAAGTCAACTGAAGTTTTGACTTATTTAGCTGTTCCGCTAGTTGAAAACGCACTGTAACAATCGACGTAAGCTTACAGGCCTTGAGTGAAAATGTTATTAAAATGTGTTGGTCACTAATCATGTAATTGTTAGTTTTCACCACAGAATGAATGCTGAGTCTCGTTAGTGTTAACAAGTATTTCGACACCCTTATTGCTCTCGACCAAATAACTTTGATTTGCTCAATTAGCGAACGACCTAGAATTTGAGCAATCGCACATAGAACCACAAAGACCTCAAAAAGCAAAGGCTGATTCGTGTTTAGCTTCTAACCTAAAGACTGCCGTCCAGCATCTTTGGATCACCAAACGCCCTAATAATTTAAAAGTACCAGTAAAGTTATGAAATAGGTTTACTGAGTTCTCATCACTTTTTTGTTTTTTTTGTCCATCAATTTTGTCTTTTTCGAACACTGCAATTCGCCTCATTTGCAAGGAGGAAAACCTGAAAAAACCCGGAAAAACTGCGTGCCTCAGCGCAAGCACTCGATAGGTTTTGACCTCACTAGGTGCTCAGAGGAATGTTACAATTCAACAATACCGGCAGATATATGTTCTAGCATATTTTAATGTGCACGATTTTCTTATCTCCACAACCTCTTGGGATCTGCCGAAACAAATGTTTGGTCGTAACCTTTGATGATCGCATTGTGCCCCTGACCTACAAACAAAGTTGTTAACCACTGTATTCTGACGGATCTTTTAGGGTCATAATGCGGGTAAGCCAGTTTTCACTTCTTCATTCCGAGACAGTGAAAGTTGTATACCATTTCAGCCGACCAGTTCATGAGTTTCATTAAGGAATCCGACGGATTCAGCAGCACAGTAGAAATAGTTTAGCTTTGATTCTTATGATTGGAGCTCACGTAGCTCTTGAACACAATAGAAATATTAGGAGATTGGAGTGTGTGAGAATGTAAAATAGGATCGAAATTTGACATGTTTTCACATACATAACACAATATTGAACATGCTTCGACAACCCATGAAATGTATTGTTCTTTCTGGAGCTCAGCATGTAGGTGCCTTCGGTAAGTTTCTCTCTAATACACGTTCCGCCTGAACCCAAGTTACGCGATATGAGTTAAATGGACTTTCACTCACTTGCAAGGTAGTTCGGTTTTCACGGAAAACGCAACCAAATCCCATCTGAATCTCTTTCGCTGATGACGTTATCCTATAAATGAATGTGATGCACCAGGTCGCCTCACTCTTCTGAGGTCACCTATTGCACATAAGGTTAGTGAAACACCTTGGAAGCCGTAGAGATCACTCATCAGATCACGCATCACAAGCAGACCACGTGACAATTCTCGTCTCACTTGCAACCTTAGACGACGTGTGCTCTACAGATTCTCATCCATTTTTATTGACGCGGCTACCGCTTGCGTAACACGCTAGGCTTATGAACTTCAACACATCAGGTCAAGTTGTATTCGTGTTCGTGCAAGCATCAAACACGAAGAGGCACCCTTCTCTTCACACTGCACACCATAAATAGGCGTACAACTAGGCTCAACGCACACGCTCGCGCGCACAGGATAGGAAGTCAACAGAGCTCCGCAAGCCCCTATGGCCAACAACGGAACACGTGTAGCAGCTATACTGCAAAGAAGAAACGTCCCGTGTCCGAAGCTTCACTCGGGAACGCTCAACAAATGTCCTCGAAAGATAAGTCACTTTTTGGCCTATTCCACTTTTCGTATTATAACTATTGTGTCTATTGTATTCATCACACTCTAGTAAAATAGACATTCGTTAGTGCTTGTTACCTTCAGCTAATCAACTTAGGTCACAATTAGAGCACTTACAAAGCCCACGGCCGTTTTCGTCTTATTATTTTGCAAATGGTCACGGAAACGGTGACCTCTGAGGTCCCCTTTTTTTAGAAAGTATACGAAGGGATAGGACATTGAGAAAACTCCACTACTGATACTGGAAAGCACAGTAAAATATTTCATATCCAACTTATTTACCTTCTTGTTGTCTACTCTAATCGGTATATTTAAATGCTGCAAACGCATTTTGTGACTATCATTTTTAGCTAAGGGTTAGTTGTTCAGTCACCGTCTTGCAGCGTCCATGGATGGAAGATGGCGAGGTTTCACTGCAAAACTGTCACGAATATTTGTTGGAGCAGTCTGATCTAGATTCGCACCCACTCACTGAGGAGGAAGCAGATAGTGACAAATTCCGCGATGCTATTCGAGAGTTAGTGGGCATGTATCGTTGGCGCGTTCCGATCGGGTATGCACTGGATACGTATGAAAATGCAAAAATTCGTCGGAATGAAACGGATCGGACAGTTAGCCTCACACTCATATTACAACCAGCCGGTTGTATTTATCATCGACCAAATTCCAACGATCCGGCCTGCCTTGACTGGAAATATCAGGTAAGATGTGCTTCAACGAACATTTTCGCTACAGTACTGCCTTTTGATTACAAGACCTCTCACCAAACTACTCCGAAGATAAGAAAAACACTTTTGGCTCGCTGGTAATTTTGCCCCAATAATAATGATAGTCCGTAACAATATTGATGTGGAGGGTTTGATCACTGAAGAGGAAACTGTTCAATACGGAGACATACCATAGATGTTCTTGTAAGTCACTTGAAATCATCTGCGAAATGTCTTACAAAACCGAATCCACTGTTTCGAGATGTCAGAAAGTGTCACGAAAAGTGGACCTCGTTAGACGCCGTAACACTACGCCACCGTTGGTATAAAGACTAGATGGTTGGCAACGTAGCTGGTCTGCCGAATTCGCTAGTTCTTTGCCGGCACACGATGAGCTTACTGATCGATAAACAGACTTCCGTGGATTCGAATATCCAGGATGTATAGAGGTCCAGAAGCGTCAGTGTTTACTCCGATCTAATGATGCCAGACTGTAAACGTCGGGCAGAGGTAAAAAGGCCTATACTGGCAAGGGAACTAGAACACTTTGCTTCCAAAGTGTAATTTAAGACCCCTGTGATCTAGATGGCACAGGTTTCAGAATTAAATGGGTGCTGCTTGACCGCATGAAAATAAACACACTTTGCTTCCAAAGTGTAATTTAAGACTCCTGTGATCTAGATGGCACAGGGTTCAGAATTAAATGGGTGCTGCTTGACCGATGATTGGTCTGTGTTAACACATGAAAATAAATTCAGCTGGGCTTGCCAATGAAGCACACGAAGCCCGTTTTCTCCGTAGAGGAAAGTACTCAAAAGGTTGCTAAAAACTGTTCGGTAATCCATGACCGGTTATAGTCTTCTTGGTGCTTGTCAGATAGGCGCAGTCCCCGAGTTTCCGTTGAGTATACTGCGATATATCAAATATTTTGCATGCCGAGACAAATTGGCCTTTGTGCAGCTCATTTATTCCAATGGTATCATGAATTAGATACTCAGCTGAGAGTATTTGATGTTTTATAGTCAGTGGACCGGAAGAATATTGTTTCAGTCTAGAAAACAACGCAGATGGCGTATTACAAGAAGGACGTGATCCGATTTTCACTGAGATTATCACCAACGCAAACGCATGCGCGTGTCGGCGGCGAAAATTGGGGTAAATTTTCAACGGAAGCAGGCGTCAACAATCGGCACAGCCCAATCTGTTGGTCACGATTATCACGCCAGTTTCATTTAGGTGAATTCTGTAGTAGACTTCCAAACAGGTTTGAATTTGCAGCACTTACCGCAGTGCTTACACGTTGGCCCCCAAATCCCCCTGTGTGCTGACTGGAAGTGAGTGGATCTGCTGAATGTAAACAGCAACTGAAAACCAAACTGGGTGGTCGATCCTGTCTGAAAATGACTAAGGCGTGGCACGCGCACATTGACATCCTGACCACCCAGCTGGCGCTACAAGGAAGTGGTTCAGTTCGCCATACTTGATGAAGCTTCATTAGTTAATACCGCAAACGTTTGTTTCCTCTAATTCATAAACTGATTTTACTTGATTGTGCTTTAGTGTGTATTTCTGGCTAGCAGATCCGGACCTTTAAACTAGTTCAATAATAAGTCCCTTTCAAAAAGAACGTCTGACTAATAGGGATTAATTTAGTACAAGTTTCGACGGAGGATACAATAGCATCTTCAAATATAACTCGCGAAGAACCTTGAATTTGGGGAATATCCCACATCACCTGCAGAACCAGGGGAGTGCAGCGTTACTATAGAATTTAGGAGCAGGTATGACCCAGGATTTTTCAGATGGAAGTTGCATACAAGCGTACATTTATTCTCCGACATGACAGCAGTTTGTGGCGCTGTTTGGATTTTGAATAAGCACAATCGTTCCTGCAAATATCTTTCGTCCAGGACCAGGTATGGAATAGGTGACCCGGCTGACTGGTGATCATTAGCTTGTACGAAAGAGCCACCTCGTCAATTCCTACGTTTCGGTGCACACTTGTCGTAGCATCAGTTCTTCAGGTTCGAGTGCGTTTATTTCCTCACATTACCCCCCCCCCCTGATAGTAGTTCTCTTCAAACTAGGCCTACTTGACCGATTCCGCGATAATGATTACCATCACGTGTGGGGTCGAATTTCTGCAAGGCTTGTAAAAGATCATGTTACTCTGCCCACTGCGTAGTCTTGCCGGTATGATACAGCCAGAAATGACTAGAAGGGACAGTCATAAGATTTCTAGCCATCAGTGCCGCACTAGTCACAAAATGAACTTGCATCTGTCTGTCACTGAGCAATTAAAGCCGGTAATTGGACAATGTGGAATGTTGTGACCCGGGCAGATAGTGTCATATGTAAGGATGCATGTTCTCAAGTTCGGACATCAGAATGATAATATACCGTTTGGCAAGTTCAAAACATGCAGACAATAAGCACCAGGATACTTCCAGTAGGTTTGAAAGTTTGTATTTTCCGCCCTTTGGTTGATCGACTCACTCAGCTGGACCCGCTAAGAAATTCTGAACTCAACAGGCAGCGAATTACGACGCGTGAAATTTTTTTTTCAATGGAAAACTAACCTGAACGTTTGTAAAAGATGAATACAGGTTGATAGTAAGTTGAATTAAGTTGAAAATAAAGAGATGAATAATATGTTCATACGCCCTATGTTCATGTTACCACAGGACAAAGTCAAGTGTGACGCTGAAATCATACAACAATTTCGGGCCGGCGAGAAGCGTACACTGAGGTTAATGGGATGCAACCCAATAAGAGAACCAATGAAAAAGCGGGCCCTGGAGCCCGAAGAGTATAAAAGAAGCACGATTGTCCACGCAATGAAGGAAGCGTGGAGACTGTTCCATGAGAACCTCAAAGAACCAAACTATCTGTACAACGTGGTGGATGTAAAGGATGGTACGATTGAAGTGAGTGATTTAATGCTTCACTAAAACTGTCAATCGTCATATGCAGAGAGATAAGTATCCTCGGATAACGTTTACCCTAACGTTCGAACAAACGGCATGCATTCGGGGAGTGGATGATTACAAATTCGATGGCGTTCGAGCCTCACTTTGTTATGAAACAACTCCAAAGGTTAGTAAGTTTTCTTTTATCCCCTTTTATTCCCTTTGTGATAATTTCCGTCCTAAGACCATCGATGGAGACGTTCACGACTGGAAACAGACCTAACGCACTTTAAATGTGCACAGTTGGCTCTGCTGCACTATGGTAGACCGAGATTCCGACATCACTAATATATGTACTGTCCTGGAAGCTCGCCGGGGCAGAAGACCGTTGTGTGATAGAGATGCTGCCAGGTAAACGAGCTATTTAAAAACGGACAAAAAGACATCGTTTACTGAAGGGTGCCAAATTTGTTGGGGTTAAACCAACAGAGGTCACTTTAGTGCCAAGTCATCTCAAGACATCACAAGTCATCTCACCATAGCGGGATGGTCTGTCATCCGATCAATTCACTGCGAAACTGATTTATTGCGGAACAGTTTATTTCGGAACTATTTAGATGTAGGAAACGCTTTGTGAAACAAGCAGGAACGCGCCCAGCTGCTTGTGTTCGATCGCTGTTGTAGTGTAGGTTAATTTGCACATTATATACACTACGTCATACACATTATTCAAGAACACGGAAACATAACGAATTGAGAGTGCTGAGGGATGCTAGTCGATCGGGAACTAAATGTGTGGAACTACCCACAGTGACTGACAAGCTAGTGGCCAAGCGCGTGCGCTTCCCAGTCGACCAACACATTTTCCCATCCACAAACATGTTCTTGGTTCACCGACTGAGTTTCAACTTCTGGTCTTTAATGGTTGTCTCCTGAGTTGCATACATCACCTTGGTTTCCGAGATCGTATACACTATCGTAGTTTCGTCCAGCCTGTTGACCGCCCGATAGCGATTGTGAAAATTAAAAAGGACTTGTGTGGTTCGGGTGGATCGATCCATCTGGTTTTCAACTAGTGTTCTGAGGCAAATAACATTAATGTTTCATTCTGGCAAACTATCCTTCGAGTGCCAGGCTCACAGATTCACCTAGCACGAAATGGTACGCCAACAAAACGTTTGGGGTAGAAAGGTGTAAACGTAAACGGATTTGATGTGGCGGTATATAGATCTGTCGTACTTGAGTGTGGCTCATGACAAATAGCGTGGCGACAATTTGGTCTGCAAATATTTCACTACGATTGAAGAATATGATGAAACAGTGTACTATTTGATAGGGTGAATTGTGAGCACCGTTTGAGAAGACTGCTGGCCTAATCCCTAAAGGTGCAGATAATTTTGCTTTCCACTCGAGTATCAACCATAAACCGTCTCAAGTTTCGCTGATTTTTTCGGAGGCATCAGCAGCTTGATGAATCAACCGGGAAGTAGCTGCTTTTGGAACGAAGAGCATATCGGTTTTTGATCAGATGGCTGTTGATCTGTTCGCCGAGCTTCGCAATTGGCTTGCAAACGTTTCGTCACCATACGAGGAGACATCACCAGTGCGCAGTTGGGTGGGTACTTCTTCCTTGCCCGCGTGCGTTTATATAGCAGTCAAAGGCTATCTGTTATCTTCTGACGTGATTGGCTACCTGAAGTGTAACGAGTCTAGTGAATCTATTGGTCCGTTTGTGATCCTTGTTGCGTTGTGGTCTGTGTTCCTTTGTGTTGATTGGTTATCCCAACGGCTTCTAATTTTAGTAGCTTGTTCTCTCTGGCCCTGATTCGCATTGCGTTGTGGTCTTCCGTTATCGAGTTTGATTGGTTGTTTGTACCGCCCGATTTCCTCCACCGTGGCGGTTAGTGTCCCCGCGTCCGCCGGTTGATTTGGTGCTTTGATTGGGCGCCTCCTCCAATCCAATTGATGTGTCCGTTTGAATGACGCTTTCTTGCTTCTTGTTTGAGTTCCTCATATGGTCGCTTTTGCAGCTCTAAGTTATGTGGTTCTGGCGTTCTCTCGCTCTTAGTGGCTGGTAAATCGGATCAATTTCAATGTGTTTGTTGATGGTGGAGAGCTTCCTTCCTGTTTGTCCTACGTACCGTTTGTCGCATATCGATACGCGGAATCAATATAATTATCAAGTCGACCAGGTAGAATTTGAGGTGCAAATGTGGCTCAGAAAGGGGGCAACAGTCCGTTCGAATGAACGCAACGGGTCGACCAAACTGAGACGTTGCAAAGTAGTTCTAAGTCATTTTATTTGGGATCCAAATCGTTGTGCCTAGTGCGGTTGAACTTTTAGGCTAAATATCAAACATAGTTTGGTTTGCACGGGAGAGTCAGCGAAATCTCCTTTATGATGTCCTTCAGCTGAATGTGATGCACAAAGGCCGCCTCATGTTCTTCTTTGTACAATATTCGAGATATTGCAGCAGCTGTTCTTAAAGGAAACTCTTCGATATCCCACGACCGGTTTTGCCCTTCTTGGGGCTAATCAGGAAGGCTCAGTTCTCGAGTTTCTGTCAAACTTCTGTTCTACTTGAACCTAAATTGGACAATTGTCCCGTATATGTATATGTATATATATCATTTGCAAACAGTATCTATAGCAAATACGAACCATTCTCCCAAGTGGTGTGCTGTTGCACAATACTGTGTCATCGAAGAATCCTGCACACGCATTGTGCCTGAACGTGACCACACCCCTTGAAGAGAGGGACTAGGTCGAATACGACAGCCCAAAGATTCACAGTACGCTGGACATCAATAATGAGCCTCACGGGTCCGTGGATCTGGGTGAACTTTGTATTAAATAAGACCATAATTAGTATAGCAAAGCTTCTTGGATGGCGCAAAAGGAACATTTCTTGTTGTGATTTCAGATTTAGTGGCTGCTGTGTGTAGGGCATAGATACGTCGTAGTGAAAAGCCAGGTCGTTGCTTGCTGTCAGTGGCCTATTACTTCTATTCATATCCGAATTTACCGCATTATATGACAGTCCCCGAAACACGGCAGATGCGCGTTGCTGACTAGCTCCACTACGAGGAAAACGCATATCCATTGTTTGCCGCTTTGATGTGGACGAATGAAACCTACCTAATAGGAAAAAATCAAAGGCTCTTTCCAAAAACCACGGTGTGTACAGTGCTTCAAGGACCCAAGCGATTACAAAGGGCATTTAGCCTGACTCCTGCTCATGTACATAACCGAAACCCTACTTCAGTCTTAGACCCAGTATAGTAGACGTCAACGAAACAAAACACTGAGTTCCAGTGGATTATTAGTTCTTTTCAGATTGGATTTACAGTAACTAGTTATTGTTGTGCACACAGTGAAAAGTACAGATGGCCTTGCGATTGCCGTGGATTTACTTGAAAGTGATGTGTCACCCAGTTCGATCGTTGTGCAGTGCACTGTGATCGATTTGCTCATGCCACCCTCTTGTTTCGCAGGGCTCTTGGCTGCAAAGCCGAGTCATCATTTGTTCTATCTTTGTTTTGCTGCCTCTAACGATTGGGGATGCCGTAAGTCCAAGGTTATGGGGAACCACCGGATTTGCTTTGATTGACCTTGCCAGAACGACAATCAGTCCTAAATTTTTCTATTCCTTCAGGTTTTTGCAATCACCTGAAAATTTTGAAGCATCTTAGTCCTCTGAGTTTTGATACATATGTCCTTTAATTTCTTTTGAGCGGTTTGAGTATACACAGGAGATAATAAAACCATTAGATCTCATATTCTGATGAGAACAGTGAGCAAAAGATCGCTCATAAACAACCACGATTATCTTCTGGAATAGGTCATTGTCCTTTCATGAATTTCCATCTGGCATTTTCTCATAAGTTTATCATACATTCTTCTGAATTAATCTTCGACTTTCTAACATGATGAAGCACTGGTGAACTTGCTTTTAGCTAGTTTATTACTGGCTTACAGTTTCTACGACGTTATACGTATCACAAGGTTTGGTTGCAACATACCTCTTTTGCGGTTGCAAATTTCTCTCAACTCATGTGGATGTGAAAGCCCACCTTCGGAAACTAGTAACTCCGGGTGCAGGAAATTTCAAACCAGACCGGACGATTATGCCTACCATGAATGCTACAATTAGATCTGCCACGATTTATTCACAATATATCATAGTTGTATTTTTTCCACTTTCTGTCATCTTTCCGCCGGACGCACAGTTACCTCTGGCGAATGGTATCCATTTTATTGGGCTTGAAAGCCTCTGACAAAACGAAGTAATATACAAAACATTGCATACAATTAACAGTCTATAATATGCGCCGCAAAAAACATGTCGAAATTAGCGACATTATTGCGAATTATGAAAAGACGCTTGCCTGTCCTCTTTGTTGCTTTTGTTTTTATCTTATTACCAAATGCAACAAATAGGCCAAGCGATCACTGTGCAGAGAGATGCACAAAGATAGATAAGCGGAAGAGGCGAAAAACTAATGCTATTTGTCTAACGGTGCTTACGAAATCTGCCTTTGTCTGATGGGTGTCCATCCTTCCTTCTGCTTTAATTCTGCTTCAAGATACGCCCAAATGGATTAGACTGCACGTGTCCGTCTCCAAGGTTTCTGGGACGTTTGGCTTAAATACATGCCCATCCACACTTGTGATTTGTAGATTCGGTACCTCATTACAGATAACAAGTCATGTTTTCTTCATAGTCGATCTAATGTGTATGACTACACGGTCTTCTAAGACAACGTTTCCAGATAATCTTTGAATATGTTTTTATGTTGACCGCGTAACCCACAGTATTCACTCATAAGAAAATATATCGTAGATCTCCTTAATTACACTGTTAACGTCATATCTGACAGGCAGTCTATCTCTCAACTAAAAGCTACGAATTCAGAAGCTAGTTTTTTTAACACTTGCGCTTGTTTCCCCAAAACAACTGGACATGCGTTTGCTGTAGGAGGACAGTTGACTTTGGAGTTACCAACAAACGCACTCTGTGGACTACTGGATAAGAGAACAAACACATGATGCCAGAAGATGTAAGTTTGTGAAATGGAAACCGGGGTAAGCACTGAAAATAATAGAATACAAATCTGGTAGTTTGGATTGCATGCTTCTCCAGAACGGCAACAACCCTGAGAGACTTTCTCATTCACGACAGATTTGGGTAGTAAGGGGATGCAAAATTGGAATGAGTTTTCTTCTATTCGGATAGGCGACTCGGGCGTCAGTCTAGTTACGCTAGCGTAACCGATGAGCAGTTTTGTGCAGTTCATAAATCAGTAAACCTGTCAATGCGTTCGATGCAACGCTGTTCAGCAACTTATATGTAAGCACATTTTACACGACATTATGTGCAACAGAGATACATGTGGAAAATCAGAGGTTTGATTGGAAATGATGTTGCAGGCTGAACGCCAACACTGAAACAAATAAGAACATCCAGCTATGAACGTCATAGGAAAGTATGTCTTTTTTACTTACAGGTACTGAAGAACTGTACGGTTGTACTCACCGTAGAGGAGGCTGGTCCAATGGTAGCACTTAACTGTGAGCCTCATTAGATATTGTTCGGAAAGTCATCTGGATGTGTCATCATCCAATCATTGTCCAATCGAACAAACTGGATCTTTTACTTCCTTTGTTCCTGTGAATGATTTTTTCGAATACAGTCTGAGTCTGCAACAATCTGTCTCTTAATTTATGAAAAAATGTGGGTGAACAAGACGAAATGCGATAGCATTCAGTTTACTGAAGTGGGTGCACATATTGTCTGGTTTGATCCTTCTGTCCTATACTAATAGCAAATGTATGCAAAAAATGCTCCCTGGTAATTAGTTATGGTGCGTTACTTCTCCCGGGTAGAAGGATTCCTCTAAAAAATGCTCAGAGTTTTCCCTCGGATATTTCTAGCTCACCAACTAAGTGTGGCTTTGCTTGTAAATGACATTTAGAACACTGGAAGGCTGTGCCTAGTTCTGATAATTCTGGTGCTTTCAAAAGAACCCGAATCGCTCCTGGATTTGTCTGCAAATCCTAGCTGAATACGAAGGAGTAAAATAGGTGAGTAAATTTGCAGACACCTGTTGAAAATTATCACTAAGTTTAATAATGGTGATTTTGTGCAGAACGGTGACGGTGCATTGAACAAAAAGATACGAACTCACCAGCTTGCTTTCCATATGTTTTAGAGACGTACCGTACTCCGATATCTGAGCCACAGACACCGAAACTATCAAAAAGGAGTGCTATCATCTGTGAGCGATTAGTAGACTACATCAGTAAAGTGAAAGCTGATGTGGACCATTATAAATGAGAGGCTCAAGTGAATTAGTTTGTCTCCTGTCAGAATCAGGTGAGCGCACCTGAGAGCATTTGCTGGAATAACAGTGATCGAGCAACATATCAGTTGACCAACAACATAATTACTACACTATATATACACTACCAAACGATGCGCTTTCACAAATCAAGCAGTTTCCTGAAGCCACTAATGCTGATACATGTGTACAATCCGCCGATGGATAGACTATTAGCATTTATGTACCTGGACACTGTCTTGAGCTGTTCCGTCGCTGTGTTAGTTGTTGGCCAGATTTCTGTTACTGAGCAAGGGTTTCCAACACCTGAAGGCACGATGGTTTAAGTCCAAAGGAACACTCCTTAAACTCGCAGAACATATTGGTATGGGTTATGTACACATTTTTCCAGAAAGAGGTCTTTTACCCTGGAATCCACTGAGTCTATTAGAAAAGAACGTTTCTAGATCAAGATGCCTTCGATCTTTAATTAGTTCTCTATCTGAAGTCGCAGTATTTTCCAGACAGTCCAATGAAACTGACTAAATTAACAATGAGGTCTCACTTAATTAAATTTACACAGACTACGGAATAGCTATAGTTTATCCTAAATTTCAAACAGTACTCTTACATATCGCAACCATGAGCAATTTAAAAATCTACACAGCATACCAATTATTCACCCTCTGATATAGTTTCAGGAAGTCAAATTTTGATCCTGAACTAAAGCGTATAAATGCCTGCTCGCCCGGCAACCCACAGATTGTGCGTAGAGATATTAGTTTCCTTCACGACTTATCGTTCGTCCGCAGTTGATTGTGAAATTTTGGACAATAGTTAACCATCATCTCTTTCTAGAGCTCATTTTTTAAAAAAAGCTCGAAACGCCGAAAAATGATTTGCGGTTCTACCAGCACTACAAGTGGCCTAATTCCTTGAAAACCAAGTAAATTCAGGTAGCTTTCCTTTGCTTTAGCATCCATTTAGTCCGGTGTGACCTCCCAAACCGTACATTCTGAATGAATTGTGCGGAATCGCTTGGCATTAGATGGATCAAAGGGAAATCTGTCATTTCAAGGGTTGCCCATCTCCTGCGTTTCCGCAATCACGGATTGTAGGCTGCTTAATGTAAAAAATCATTCATACGGCTCCTATTTGTCCCTGAGATTTAGAAAATCGTCTAGTTAGCCAGGTTTAGTGAGCCCATGATAGTTCAAGTGTAGGCAACTAGTCAAAGATAAGACGGTCCACAAAGACGACGACGGTCGGAAGACTGAATTTTATTTTTCTACTAGACGTACGCAACTGATTCAGGAAACCTACGTTTTGTTCAGCAATTATCACGGAGAGACGAGTCTGACGTAACCAAAAAAGGTTGGAACACCAGACCCATCTTTGTTGTACGAGCCTTATTACGCCACTTCGCTTTTCACTCTAACGCTGCCTCATGGATGTTCGCGTTCATTACTACCAGCAACCAATAATTCGGCGACCGTTAATTCCAATTAGATTCACACTACTTCCCGGTTCTTGGCAAGTAGTGGTGTATTTTTTGCTGCTCACCTCAGCTCCCTACATATAGAACTTTTTCTCATCCTTGGTAATCATCAACGTATGTGGCCCCACTGACTGAGCCAATTCTTTCAGCACGAGTGATTGCATAAGGTTCAAACCACATTAATTACAAAAAATAACTAGAAGCTGACTATTTTTGTCTGGTCGTCTATTTCAATTTATTTGGTCCTGCATCACAAACCGGGAAAATTGGATCGCTGGAGGATGCTGACTGCATAAGTTTTTGGCACCCTCCCCTTTCAGAAAGACATTTTGGGCCCACTACTTTCCAAAAAGTTAGCGCCAGTGTAACTCAAATTGATACCATCTGGTTTAGCGATTATCTTTATAACCATAGCACTGGAGACTCCAAAGCCAAATCTCGGCTGCCATCGTCAGTTCTTCAAACAACTTTTCTGACAGGCAGCGACTGGCTGATCGATTTTGTGAGTCCTAAAGACAATTCTCAACAACATCTTGACAGCATGGAGTGTAGCTGATTCCATAATTATGGCAGTGCCACCTTACTATCTCTACACCCCTGCTCAAAACCATATAGGGACAAGAAGCGGCCCATTAACACGGATGGCCAAATATATTTCCTGAATGCTTCCTTGGGAGAGTGTGGATTAGGAGGGAAAGCTATTAATGAGTTAGAAGTATACGCACGCCTGGAGTAGATATCGACCAATATGAAGAAAAATCGGTCAACTGCCCAGAAAACCTAGATACTGCCCCCTTCTAGGACGGGCAGTACCAAAACACTTCAGTGTTCAAGTCACAGACCGATTTTTTAGGGAATTTAAGGGTACCTATGTTTGACCTTTGGTAACTGACACACCGCGTGAAAACAAAGACTGTTATTGGTTGTGACCGTCACGGTAGGCTGTTTTTTGCTGCCATGTTGTGGGACCTTCTTTTGACTACCGGGCATTCCAATCGAGTTTCCACAAGCCGATCAACCTAGATAAATTGCACACTGACTTACCTAACAAAATCGAACCAGGACTCCTTGAGTTCTCACCTAATGTTTACCCAAATTGCACCTCACGGGAGTGTTTAATCTGGTCACCTCGGTCGTGTGCACAGTATTCGCGTTATAGGGGGGCACTAACCAAGAGAAACTCACTATGATAAAAACGAGTTTCCTGAACACCAAACGCTTCCAGATGTTCATCGGGAGCAAACAGCCATTCAGAACCAGCTCTCTAGGCTCATGCTACCTGAAAGCTACCAAGACTATAAATTTCACCGGCATTATTGTAAAATGACAGCACTCGCAAGGATGAACCCTCAAAACTAATGTCTGGGTTTCGAAAGGGGACTCGGCCAAATGCAGCTATGTCGCTTATGATAGTATGTTTCTGTCAGGAACAAATCCACGTGAAAATGAATGTTTTTCGAAAACTCGCCCACTTGCTTTTGAGCAGAACGTAAGGCTGATGTTGGAGAGCACACCTAGCCGATGGGTCTCAAGTAGTGCATAACCGGTCGTGGGATATTGAAGAGTTTTCAGCAACCTAACAGGCGGTATGTGAATTTTGCACAAAGCTTTCCCCATTTATCGGGCTCAAAATGTTCTGAACTGTAGTTCAGTAGATTTGAATTCATTATACATGGCAAATGTTACGGCGAGAAAGGTATTTTGCCGTGGCAGGAAAAGCGATTCAGCATGGAGGATTTGTTTGAACAATGTGTCTTTACGAAAGATGAGATCTTCTTCAATTTCGGCTGTCTGTAATGCGGATTCGCTTCCTCTGTGCAGTAACGTGAAGCTGACGTTTATACATCCAAACATGTCATACTCTACGCTACCTGCAGGGATTATTCGCTGCAGAAATCGACTGATGGAAGCAGCTAGAGCAAGAAATCAAACTCCAATAGGATAACTCAATTTCTTTCACTTATTCTCTTCACAGAGTTCCGTTTTTAAGGGGTCGATGTATGGATTTAGAACGTTTGAAACAATCTGGCTAGTACAGTAATCCACGGATGTTTCCCTAGTTGCAGCTTCGGCAAACTGTTCAGAATTTCCAGTTGCGTTGTCGGAGTAAACACTTATATCAAGACACAAATTAAGAAACAATTCTGATGGACCCAACGCTTAATAAGACGTCATTGGTGGAGTTTAGTATAATAGTACATACACTTTATTTAAACCCCACAGAATTCTAAGGAGAATCAGAAACCGTCCGGGAGAATTCCGAACAGTTTTTTCAAGCTGGCATTTCTGTCCACTGTATCAAATAATTTTACGGAACGTAAAACATTTCGTAGAGCTCTTTGCCCCAGAAGATCAAGTTAATTTTTGGCATCTATGGTCCCTACGAGAATTTTTTTATATTTCCCATTACCCTTCCATAAAGTTGGCTAGTTAGAATGATCGTGCCGAACTGTCGCGCGAACAGATTACCCCAGGATAATTGCACCTCAATTTCAAGATACTGCGCATTTATTCAATCACGTGGTGCGTTGGTCATATATTTTCGTCAACCTGCCTTGTGGCATGTAAATGGTACTGCACGGTCCAATCCTCGCGTTTGCCGCTGAAATGTTCTTTCGAATGGAGAGAAAGCACATAATGCCGGGAGCTCCTGACCGAGGGACATTCCCTTCAAAGTAACTTTGATCTAAGGAACCTGCCGACTTTATGGTCGACAAAGATCTCGGAGCAGAAATCCCGCCAGTGTCCTCCAATTCGCACCAAATAACTTCGATATCTACCTTTAATTCCTCAAATGCTTTTCTGATCACTGTTCTTACATCAGACGAACAACTGTTACGGGTAGTGTGTCGCCATATTCCACAACGCATTCATGGAAAAACCGGGGTCTGGTATACCAATCCAGCTAGCTTTATTGACCTCCTATTCATAATTAAAGTAAAAGTTGTGGTAGCTCGTATTTGTCATTACGGTATCCGACTTGAGAAGGGAGTCTGGTTAAAGAAATGAATCAGCCACTTCAACCTAAGAAACGAGTGTGTTCCGCCCTACATGGTTGTCGCTCTTATTCCATCTGCATTTACCTAGAGGTCAACGAATCAATTCGACCTCTTTCCGTCTCTACGGCTTAGGAGACCCATCTACCCATCGAAAGGCTTGAAGATTTTCGTCTCAGCTCGCCAAAATTTCGTATGCAAAACGTATGTTTGCAACTAACGATCAACCATAACACAAACCAGCGAATCACACAATGACACAGACATCAAGCACTCCGTGTTTGACGAGCCAGTTGCATGCGTGAAAAATGGCACTATTCGCTCCGACTGGACTCTAAAATCATTAACACATATTAATGGTCTGTTAGTCCAGCTTAACAAATGCCTTTCCCTCAAATGCGCACTAGTGAGATCCCGTTGTATGATGACGAAACTTTTCAGGTCATCTGCAAACGGATCAAGAGCCACCAAATGAACAAACCTTAAAATCACCGGAAATACCAATATTTTAACGTATACTTTCCACTCAGGGAGCAGTGTGCTTTCACCAAGCTGCAACTTGAAGTCAGGTGGTTTCCAGTCGATGCATGGTTAGTATTGTCGGATTTTACAACACGCGGCGGTATGTTGGCCTATTTTTCTGATGTTATCGGCGCTTCCACGAAACAGTTAGGTTAGACAGTAATTAAGCTATCGTTTTGCATGATCAACCAAGGAAGAAATTCTGTTTCTTTCGCGTATTCTTGAGCAATATGTTATGGTCCCGGTAAGTAACGATTTCGCGTTTGTATTGACTGCTCCGTCGGTTACCATGCCAACACACCAAAAGCTTTGTTGTGGACTAGTTTGCTGTATCATCGGTGAACGCTTCCCACCCAGAGAGGAAGGGAAACAACAACAGTCCAAACGATTCAGGGATAAATATGCTTCATATGCCGAACGAGTATAAACTGTGAGAACTAAAGAGTAAACAACAACTTAGAAAGGTCATGGCCAAACAAGCAGATAATAGGCTTTATTGTTGGATTTCGATGACGGCGTAGCAGCGTGCAGCGACTTCCGGTGGGAACAGCATACAACAATTATATGGCGGTTCCAGTCGTCATCTAATCAGCAAAGTCTAGTACCGGAATACCTTTGATTGTACAAGAGAACAGTCATCGATAACCTAACTTTGGATTCATATAGCAACTACGAGAATACAATCGTCTCCCCTAAGTTTGTGCGCACTATGTGCTCTTCGGTTTAGACCTGCTGCCTGAACTTAAAAAGCGCTTCACAGCTTCCCGAAAAGTATACCTAACACTCCATACCAATCGGCATCATTCTCAAATCCGCTTCCCCTTGTAATCACATCATTCCCGGTGGCTGTTTTTGTACCTTTGGCTACTCTTCTGAAGCTAACTAAAATTGCCACTGACTAGGTAGGAAGTGATGCTGTCACAGCATACCATTAGCATGTCAATGGCCCAAAATCCGAATTCGGACGTTACCGAAAAATTTATCCCAGAGTCCTCGAGATTGAATCCCACGAGTATCACACAAGAGCAAGCTCAAACAGAGCAGTAAGAATAACGGTCTAGATAGGGTGGGGATACTTATCACAAAAGCATTGTAAAAGCAGTGAATTCAGCTGCAGTGTGGAACAGTCAGACACTGCTATTTGTTTGCATTCAACGTGGTTTACACATTCCGGCGAATAGCTTGGCAATTTGATTTGCAGCCGTCGTTTCCGACAGTGCTATTCAGCGAAGAGCGAATAGCACGTTGTTGATTGAAAAAAAGTGAAATGTAACTGATTTGTCAGTGCTATACCTGCCTCATATATTCCGTCCACATTGTTATTTCTCAGTTTCACCTCTGCAGAAGGGATTGTTCACACTGACTCTGAGGTCAAACTGCATAGTTAGGTTTGGATTGCTCATATTGATCAGAGGTAGTGGCATCTGAGCGGCTTCCGGGCAGAGTAAATCCTCCCTGTAAGCAGCCCCAATGGGATGGAGAGAAAGTGATATCCCTTGAGCCCTTTACAAAAAATCACTATGGAAAAAACGTCACTGTGTGTCGTTTCCTTCTGCATATGTATTGCAGGTGAAATGCTGTTTGTTTACTGGGTTTGCGCACAAAGGCGATGGATATATGAAAAAAATGACGTTCGAATTGAGTATGAGTCGGACTGTTGTACGTGCTACCACTCTTTATGGACAGCAACCAGAATGCAAGAATTACAAACAATGATTCGCCCCCAAGAAATGCCTAACAGGCTGTGTTTGTCTAGCCTGTTTTCTCCTAGGTGGAAGCAAACGACAGTAATTCACCTGGTGTACGTAAAATGGCCATTTTCTTGGTCTAAAAAGCCGTTGTTGTAGTAAAAAGTAGCTTGTTTTACTCCAACAAGATGTGAAATACTCAGCGCCAATATGAATTACACAATATCCATATGAAACAGTGTGATTGTCATCAGTGACGTTCGGTTAGGTCATTATCAGCGAAGATGAATGTGCACTAAGTAAAGGACTCCCTCAGAAATGTACACTATCGTCTGGACAGATCAAAATCACGCCTGACCTGAGAGAAATACTAGCTCTGTATCTTTTTTGTCATATTTTCCTCCACAGTTTGAAGAAAAACGAAATAACAAACGTAGCAAAGCACACAAGAGTTAGTACTTTTGAAAATAAGGAGTGTTCTAACTATCAAGAACGGATGAATTTGGAAACTTTAAACGCATTTTTGAAAGTGTCCGTCGATAGTTGCATCTGATTTCTTGTCGAGCAAGACACTTCAGTGGGAAAGAGATACACGATACATACGGATGTACACTCATCAGTTTTCGGTGACTGCTCTACAGCTCTCGACTTCATCGAGTTATTTGGTTCTTTCAAAACCTGTCTGTAGCTAGGTCAATTCCTTGCTCGCAGTGTTCATAGAAAATAATTTGTTAATCAAACTCATATGCGATTGAAACCCAACCGAATGGGCTTGTCATCAGAATCACATTATAAAGAGACAGCAACAGATATTGAACTGGTACCTGAAATTATTCAATTTGATGTGGTACGAATTGGGACTCTGTCCAAGGCTGCATGAGATAAAAAGTGGAAGCAACACCTTTCTTTTAGTCACGGCCACTTTTTCTACCCTTGAGTAGCCAGCTAAATGATGTTGTTGGTTCTCTTAGACATCGTTAGGCATGCATGCACTCAGTGGTTAGAGGGCGAATGTACTGACCTGAGAGTTCGTGGTTCAAACGTCCGACCTCTGCCTCTCAACGTCCCCTGTCTAGGTTTGTGCAACCTGACAGTATCCCAGCCCTCCTATTTCTCCTGGTGGCATGGTAATCGGGCATCGAGAGGGCGCTACAGCTTAACGATTCTTGTCCACTATGCATCACTCTACGAATACTACTTGGCTATTCGGTTTTTCTAGCCTAAATAATTTCGCCTAATTTTCATAGAGTGGACTTGCATTGGATATTTTTTAAAGCATCCGGGCAACGGCTCAGATAGCACGGCTTGATAAAAAATCCGGTTACTTCAAAGATTTGACCTTGATTAAAACATTATATCAAACTTTTAATGCGCCGTAATTTAGTGAGAAAATCGCTCTTCATACTTGTATGCTTTCGAATGATTTAACAGACGGTGCTCACTAGTAACTCTGTGGAATCGAAGAAGAAATAAACTTATGCTTCACTTAACATAGGAGAAACGACTGAGCTGCACTCAAAAAATCATTGCAGTGTAAGTGTTTGAAGAAGCTATAGCTATTCTCAACACTCCAAACGTTCTCGTCAATAAGAAAATGCTTCAAACCCATCTGCTGATTGGTCCCTTGCTTTTGAAACCGTGGCGCACTGTTCAGTGCTACCACTTAGTTCCTGGCATCCCTTTCGGTTCGTGGAAAAATGCTTTGGTCAGGAGCATAAACCAGAAATTACAAAATCAGTGAAATTATGAGCAGTAAGATCATCAAAAACCCCAGTACTGCCAAAGCCGACTGCTCGTGTGATGTAACCCAAATTATGCGAGATCCAGTTAGCTAACTTTGCCATTCAGTGAAAAACTGCAGATGAGGACAAGCCATGCTCCTAGGTAGCTTGTTTGGTAAAGTATCTAACTATTTCCGAACGATGTTGCTTCTAACCCAGGTAAACCTACACCAAAATTTGCCCCCATTTTGTCCGGGAAAAAGTTCATTTCGTCAGATGCGATTTTATTAACTCCAATGTGTGGCTACACTTCTGTTTGATTGTTGCGCAGGCCGGGTTGTGCTTTGAAAGATTGTCAATCTTTCCCTCTGAAAATATGAAGAGTGTGAGGATGCAATGTAAATCCATAGTTCCTTTCAAGACATTTCACTGAGAATAGCAAACACCAGCATTTGGAGAAAATACGTATGGCTCATATGACAAGCTGGTCCATTTATTCAGGCTTAATTTCCCACATTTGGTGTATAATCTCCACGTTTGTTTTGTTTTGCGGTTAATGAGGGGTTGAATGGTAACGTGCCGGCTTTGCTTGTATATATGTGTTCGCTTTATACTGGCTCGATGGCTAAAATATACGTAGTGTTTAGTGCCAAAATGTGCGACAGCAGGAGAATACCTGGTGTGTCATCGAGAAAAATTCTCCATTGATTTTCTAATCACATGAATTAAAAGAATGCAGAACCCTTCTAGGACCTTTTACCATGAAGAAATAAGTGTCTTTCCCCAATAGTTTTCATGTAGCTTCTATATTTCTCATAATACTCATCAATCTGAAAATGCACGACGTCCCCGAGAAAATGATGGCACATTAAGCTTGTTTGAAATGCCGAGCTTTCTTTTTGAAATATTTACAGAAGCTAGTAAACCAAAGCCTTTAATCTCTAATCCTTAACTTATGCCAACTTAGTTCCTAGCGGCATATTTCGCTGCTCCGCCGATTTTCTTCGAACTCACCGAAATCAGTGGTCGTGTATGGTTTTGGACGAATGTGTGTATGCCATGTGTCGTGTAAGAGAGGCTCAATATTTGTTCTGTGCCACTTCTCTATGCGTTTCCGAGTTTCTTCCCCTAGTTTACAACATCCAGTGAGTTGGAAGTTCGTTCTTATCCATATTCAGTCCTATATAGTTAATTTCAACCTGATGTCCAGGTGCAGACCGCCAGTCACATATAGTATGCGGATAGAATTACAGCCGATTGGAAAGCTTGCATTTGGAATCCGGAATAAATCAGATAATCGAGAATTGTTTGTACTTATGCAAAATCATTATGAAAATTGCGATCAAAATGGTACCGGTAGGTAGTTCCTTTCGTGGACATAGTAAAACATTATATAAGGGGTTAACACTGTCGTATACGTTTGAGCTGAACAAACGTACTTATTGGCCATAAAAATAAAACAAATTTACTTGAGGTGGAGCCAAAGTTTCGTAGTTTTCCGTAGTTTTGGAATCGGTTATGTCTAAGAAAAGGTTGAAAAAATGCCGTCTCATCGGATTGGCACACTGTGAAGACAGTCTATCCGAGAATGTTAAGCCTATATTACTGGGAATTGAGATGTAAAGTCTATTCGGAAGACAGATAGGGTGTGGAACACTGGGAAACCTTTTTATTAGTTTGTGTCTACATGAAGTCGCTGTTCATATGCTTATTCTTTAACGGCAGTTGATCGATTTAGATTTCCAGTTCAAACCACGTAACAACTCCACTTGCAGAGCTGTTACTTACGTATTGAAATCTGCCATTTTCGGAGACCGTTCAAGATTCACAACTGCGTAAGCAGACCTGCAACTGTGGCTAGCCCTGGAGGGTCTTAAGTATTATACTCCTGGGGCCACCATATTCAGGAAGTCAGTTGGGCTAAGTAACCACTTTCTTTGGAACGTTTATCACACTGAGCAAGTAAAATCGGTGTTCAGAACAAATGTTCTTCAAATCTTTGTATATCTGTATTTCTGACACATGTGTTTTGGGACCTATTTTCTGCCTCCTGCCAATTACGGAAGTAATTAAAATGCTGAATACATACAGCACGAAATTGATGTAAAAGCTTTGGACTTCTTGCCGAAGCGAGTAACCTAAACCGGACACCCTTAGCTTGGTGCACATCAGACCATCTGCGGGGGCCGGATACCTTTGGGGATACACGACAAAAATAAAAGCTTAGCGGAATGAACAATGCACAGATGTTATTACTTCTCTGGCTGCCTTCAGCTGTCTGTCATTTGTTTACTGTCAAGCAAATATCGTGCTTACAATCTGGTGAGTGTTTCACCATGATCCAAAAAGAATAAAAGCCCTGCCTTCAAGTCACTTTTATAAAGATTTGTTAATTTTCAGCACTCAGGTCTCAACGGGTGTTACCATACTACCCTGTGCTAAAGGTCAAGGTGAATAAGTACGATTGGCATGTTTCGGAAAAGACGTACTCACCGTTCGTAACCGGGGACACCTCAACTTTGTACAGAACAAACCTGTCCTAGCCTTCTGAGTAACAAAGCACACTTCGGAAACCGTTGACAGCGGACCTAACATTAAATCTAGGGTGGCAAACTGAATATGACTTAACATACTCGTTAAACTCATTTCTGTGACTGATTTTGCTCAGTTCTTAATAGTGTGCTCTGTTTGCTCATGATCTTTGCAATATCCTTATCCCAAATGAATGTTTAATCCTATTCACGGTCATAACCTCCATAATTTATGCTTATGTGTGCACGCTAATAGCAAAACGACCTAAGAATTTTCCAGAGTTTCCTAACTGGGGAATTGGATAATGAAATAGGACTACACTACTCACTAAAATATTCCGAATAAGGACTGCTGGTTATACCAAAATTTCTTTCCCAGAAGCAATATATCTGACGTAAAATACTAATAAATGGAACAAATTCGAATCAATCACCAGCTGACAAAAGTCAAATACACTTAAACAGAGGGTACTGATCTTGGTCCAAAAGTCTGCACCGAGTACGCTAATGTCAAGTTTGAACTAATTGTGCACATTAGCGGTCGCACGTAGTTTGAGCTCGTTCCAAGTGCGAATGGTTATTAACGCAGGAATGAAAGCTGTTCATCGAGAAGATGCTGTATCACACAGCAGTGATGATTGGATCATCAAATGGGCGAGGAACTAATGGCAGTAATTTAAAGTGCGTTAGAGGCTACGTATCCTGCCTGTTGCCCAGCTCTATCTCAACTTCTCCCAATGTATTTCTTTTCCTAAAGGTTGTAATCGAAAGTTTAGCACATCGTTTGTAGATCTTGGGGTCAAAATTTTAATCCCCTGGTTTTATCTGGAACTTTATCTCTTTTCTCAGAAAGCTTTGGCCCAAACGCAGGGACACTTCGCCAGTGTCTTAATTATTCAGTTACAGTACAATAATTCTCTGTGTCATAGTCCATCAACCGCATTGCAAGAGGGAGAGATCAGGGAGAGAATGTCATGGTAAAGACGGACACACTAATTCTTCAACGCATTTATAGTGTGGGCTATCCTGTTAGGATGGGTTTCATTTTTTCTAATTGCGGGAAAATTTTTGCAATGGAAGAGTCGTGTAAATACATTCGATTCCCGGAAGCTACTAACACGCCTCATTTACTAGGGTTTGCTCTGAGCTAGAAATCTTGAGTTCAAGTTCCATCTCACTGGAGCAAAATAGAAATTGAGTCCCCAACTCAGGTACTTAGTTAAGCTTATGGAGTCATGATTTGGTAAACTGATTTCAGGCTGTTTTTTGCTCTGCCAACTTCGAGTTCCAGCTCAAGCAGTTTGATACTGCTAGTGAAGTGGATCAGAAGAGAGATGAGACATAATAGGTGACCGCAGCCTATTGAACAAACATGGAATGCATAAGGGTTATTAAAGCAGCGTGAAAATGGATGCAAGGATTATTGACAAGGATACAGTAGTAACGATTAATTCACGAAAAATCCCGGAAGTAAAGTTCATGAATGCGATTAATATGTTCTGAATATTTGGAGGAGGCGACTGAGCTCGAATGGATACCAGCATAATGAGCGGAAGTTTACAGTGAAGCAAACAGAATGAGCAATTTATTACACACGAGATTACTAATAAGGCTCGGAAAACCCAATGTGATTGATTGCGACTTATCATGTATTGGCCATTTTTCTATTCATTGACCAACAAGCTGCTCTGGACAGTGGTTTCCAATGTTTACTTAGAAAATATATTTGAATTTCGCGTGATTTCTTCCAACTTATTTTTAGCTATGAGTCAGTTGAAGGTTGCTCACACCAACACCAGAGATAAAAAAGACGCTAGAGATTGATTTGACCGATATCTACTTCACAGTGAAATTTGCGGCCAGTTCTCACCGGTAACTCATCCACGATCCAACCTATCAGTGAGCTGAAATACTGGAATAAGACGTCCCTCAAGTCTGAGCTTGTCTAAACCCGGTTTAAACCTAGAGCCTAATCTTATGACACCGTGAACTGTTTTGTGTTTTACTGTGTGTTTTGTTACTGTGCAGCAGTATGTTTACAGAACTAATGGTCAGGTTGAAAATGTAAGCTAAGCAAAACACCCGCAGGTCTCGTTATTTCTGGCTCATTTCTGACCGCTAAATTCAAGAGCACAAGCCCATTCAGACTGTAAGTTTGGAAAGTACAGTACCATCCACTGTTGAGCGTGGCAGTTTTAGGACCTCGAGATAGGGACACACTGAACGTTCCCATGAGAATTTACCAGTGCGATCACCTAGATTCACATAAATTTTTGAATGTTTCAGTGAGACCTCATGTTTGCGTACACGCGTCACTTTAGGCATGAGGGTGAAAAGTCAATCCATTGTTAAATAACTGGAATAACACCAGATGAAACCTGCCTGTATTCATACACACCAATGGAGATCCAATTTCAGGGCACCACAAAACCCCATCTTGACAGAAACAAACTGGCATGGTCGTAGTACACACAGTGGACAAGGGAACGCTCTAAATGACTTTGGCAACTTACTCCAAAATTCTCCGTGCCTTTTCTGTGAGCCGATGAAGACGAGCCAACTCTAATATACGATGTTCTGTAGCCATTCGCTTCGAGGCAGCTGAGCGCCGCGGCACATTTAAACTGCCGAAGGAAAAACAGCTTACTGAGAACCGATTTGAGGGCAAAGCCTACCCTGGTGACGCAAAATAGTCTGTTATATTTCTCATGCAGGAATCATACACTTTTGGGGTATGCACAGATAAGCAAACTAAAAACTGATTGTATTGGACACTTCTGATATTTGGCCGTAGGGCTCTACTCCAACAGTTAGGAGTAGGGAACGCGATAAGAGCTTCTCGGTAAAAGAATATATACGGACCTATGTGCTCCAGGCAAAGAATATATATGCAAGCATTGAGCCCATGGCTCCACAGAAGTTACTGCTTTTAGAGACAACCAATCAGTTTGTTGTAGTTTACTGTGAGGTAGTGAGAAAAGCACTGGGCATGTCGTGACCATTTTGGTCAGATTCGTGATGCAAAAACCTGATCACTTTGCAGTGAAATTATGGAATGCTGTGGATTCCTGCAACTACAAACTCAAGTACCATATGAATAAGCAAAATGATGAAATCAGTTGATATGCATGATATTGCCCACGATCCTTTCAAGAAGCTAATCTTTTCACATTTTTGTGACAAACCAGCCTTTTGTAGGCCTTCCAGTTTTGCCATAGATCAAATTAAAGGCGGTACGATGATAACATAATAGTTGGAGGCCACTAAGGGCGTAGAACTACCTTATACAAACTACTTATTTCATGTAGGTTGTAAATATTCATACGTTTACTTGAATAGATTTTTGGGAAGCACCGCAGACATTCGTATAATGATTCGTTGAAATTAGCCGAATATGCATCGTCTTAATGGTGGACGCCATGCATAATTTAAGAACTGTTTGTACATAGACATCATGTGCAATATTATCAAACAGGTCAAAAACTCGTTTTTCCAATTCTGGAACTAATCTATCGCAGTTATGATGCATATTGGCTCGTACCCAACACACACCGTCCAATCATGGTTGCATGGTAGCAGCTGCTTATTCATTACAGTCCACTTCACGTCGTTGATGTGTTGGTCCAAGTCGTTCGACAGCTACAGATGGGCCACTTTGTAATGTGTTATCTATAGCATTCTGATTGCCCCCCCCCCCGCATTAAAAACGGATTGACCTAGTTAGGAGTATAGTTCCTCTGTGTCGCGTTGATCAAATTTCTACACTTTGCATTTGCAACAGAAATTCATTTTTTTTCAATGTCCAGTTATTTCAATATACACAGCACAATCCAATAATACTAAATTCTCAGGTTGTAAACTCCTTTTCATAAGTTTGAGGGAAGCAAACAAAATATGCTCTAAGACATGTTCCTGATGGTCGCATTTTTACACAGCTTCAGTCTGTTTCTGCAACCTCGATAGACCTTATTATCTCCAACACATGCTATTACCGTGGAAGTTGAGTGCTGTTAACTAGACCTCTCCCCCAGCGCATATTCAAGGGCCGTGCCGGGATTTGAACCCCGGAGGTCTGACATGTGAGGTGAGCGTCCAAACGAGAGTGGTGTGACTATGAAGAAAATACCTATCCCGCAAAACCCCAAAACTGCAACCAAAAAGTTGTCCAGTGGGTTTCAAGCGTTTGTCACGCTACCTGACTTGGAAGTCCTGACTGGCGTGTCAACCGATCGTCACAACCAGGACAGTCACTGGGTCGTCGTTCAATCAGTCGGGCACACCAATCGCGTGAACACGTTCGCTTAATCAGATTGAACTAAAGTTTCGCTCTTATCAGAACTCTTCAGCAGCGCATATTCAAGGGCCGTGCCGGGATTTGAACCCCGGAGGTCTGACATGTGAGGTGAGCGTCCAAACGAGAGTGGTGTGACTATGAAGAAAATACCTATCCCGCAAAACCCCAAAACTGCAACCAAAAAGTTGTCCAGTGGGTTTCAAGCGTTTGTCACGCTACCTGACTTGGAAGTCCTGACTGGCGTGTCAACCGATCGTCACAACCAGGACAGTCACTGGGTCGTCGTTCAATCAGTCGGGCACACCAATCGCGTGAACACGTTCGCTTAATCAGATGTGAAAATTCAGACGCGTCCAACGTGCGTTGGTAGAGTAGTGGTTACACATTCGACTCGCATGTCAGAATTCCGGGGTTCAAATCCCGGCACGGCCCTTGAATATGCGCTGCTGAAGAGTTCTGATAAGAGCGAAACTTTAGTTCAATACTTGCCTTTGGTGTGGACTCACCGGAATAATTACACCAGAACAGGAGGACGACCGTTCAAACGAGAGTGGTGTGACTTTGTACACTAAAAGCGTTGTAGTTAACAACACTCAACTTCGTCGAGCCACTACTCCATCAACGCACGAGAGTAGCGTGAATCTGAAGGAAATACCTATCCAGCAAGACCCAAAAACTACGACGCTTTTAATAAATCATCGAGTAGGCAACAAGCCCATAAACGTTTTACGGATGTTTTTATATAATCTAAATAAAACATATTAAACATAGATTGCAATTAAAGAACCCGTCAAATGCCACAAAGCAACTGGTCTGTCCCTGTCGCATCATAGCACGCATACGTTTGTTGAGAAGACTTCAGCAGTCGATTAGCACTTTTGACGTTCTTGGAGCGCAATAGACAGGCATGCTCTCTCTGTCTCTGTCAACTATTTGTTTCACATAAACGTCAAGTGGTGTGAAATACACTAATTCGTAAATTACATAAATTTTAACAGAAGACATTTTGAACCCCTCAATTGTGAAATTCTCTAGTGGCATACGCAAAAAAGCACTTCATGTTTCGGTTGACACGGTGTTTGAGATGTCGCAACTTTCCTAACATAAAAATCAGAAACGGGCAACTGAATTATGTCTCTCATTAGTGCCGGTGACGTTTACAATACAGTGCATTCATCCAAAATCTCATTTGTTTCTTTCTTGTGTGTGGTGAGCATGTTGGAGCTGCCTGATGTGACCGGTAGAAGAATGGACAAAAGTTCTGAACAATTAAAGAATATTATTACCGTTTTCCTAATTTTTTGCTTTCATAGAAAATACCGACTACTTCCGAAGAGATAACAATTTAGTCTCGTGATTCTTTCGAATATTGCCTAAAAGCCTCCGAAACACGGTTTTGAGAACAACATGATCTTGTTGAAAAGCACTAACCATGAGGAAATGTTTTCGATGTCAGTGACGCACTTTTATGGTAAAACCGATGCCAAAGCTTACTGGGCGTTTCCAAAGCAGTGCCTAGAATAAGCGCGAAAAAAATCGAAACTTATAGGAGAAAGTAAACAATTCAGATATAGTAGTGTCGGAGCAATATAAAATTGGCGTGAGGTTTTTTGGAGAGGCAAGCTTTCACTAAGATAACTATTGCCCCGTCATGTGAGCTTGTGCATTAAATTGTTAGGTGTGGAATTCTCAGGAGTTGCAACACACAAAGCGTGCTCTGAAACATAGGAGTGAATGTAAGAATAGCACTTAAGGAATGCAATGATATGGTCTCAGGATATAATAACTTTGCCAAAAGAATGTCGCAGTACTTCCACCTAAACTGAACGAGGAAATAGGATTACCATTCTTTGAATTGTGCTCTTTGAAGACACCTACCTATAACCATGTCTTCAAATAAAATCAGCAACTCCAAAGCAAGTAACCCATCACCAGAAACTACCATCAGCAGAAACTACGCGAGTGTAAGCATATTACTGAACTATTGGGCACAAGGATGCTCATCTGGTAATTTCCTGTAAACTTTCACTGAAGGAAAGTCAATGGAGACAAATGAAGGCACCCGAGTTGGACGAGGCGAATCATTGGGTTAATATGTGCGTTTATGAATCACAAAAAACGAAACGGCGCGAAGTAACCTCTAAATTCCTCTACAGCGAACCGTATGACAGAAGATTGGCCGAGAAATGGGGACCACAATACCTGATACTGATGCACCAACATAAGTAAACATGTTTACTTTGATCCCAAGCATTCAACCCAATTGTATACCAGAAGCGAACTTTACTCGCTTCTCTCTTTGTAGCTTGTTTTCGCGCATGTGGCGTGGATATCGAAAATCAAGTTAATCGATCTTAATTTGTGACGATAGCCCTGATGGAAACGATTCGTTACTAGGATTCGTTTGTGTTACCCCCTTGTGGCTTGGACTAGCTTTAGTTCATGAAGGCAGAGGCGAAATGTTGATTCGCCTGAAGACTGTAGAGACTATCCAACCGTATACTGTGCTAAGTCGAACATACTACTTAATCCACAACCCCGAGTAGTACGTTTGTAAAAAAAAGTGATACGCTACAGCATAACCGTTTACCTCCATTCTAGTCAAACCACGGGCGTGATCATGTCAGTGCACCCAAAGTTTTCCGATAGTTTTTACACCAACATTTGGTGGTCGGTTTATTGTTTGAGAGCAAACAAAAAATGCGAACTTAACAACAAACCTGTCACAAAATGCACTTGAGGGAACGGAAAAGTTTGTTACGTCATTTTTTCCTAAAACACTGATTCAACCTACTGCAGTCCATACAACCAGGCTAATCAACTTAGAATAATTAGTTCATTCGTTTTAATCTTTTTCTGCTGATAGACTGAACAATAAACAGCTAAAGGAGATATTTTGGACTGGCTTCTCTTCCGAGGTCCGGGCATCTTCACCGGCCGGATTTGAAGTAAAAGTACGCCATTTTGGTGTGCTTCTTATCAAAATTTAGACGGATCAGTTAAAGATGGTGAAAAAAGAGCTTGGTTAACGTTGGCAACTATCTTGAATAAATAAGCTGAAAAAGCCGTTTGAGGTTAGCTTGCAACACTTACTGTCGACCCTGAAAGCATCGAAAAATCCTCCTCACTATTTGTCCCCAAGTTTTATTATTTCTTATTTTCCCCACCCAAACATTATATGGAAGAGGGTCAAAGCACTCGGAAGGATATAGTCTTTTGTTTAAAAATTTGCAGTGAACATATATTGCTTTTGGACACAATCAGACAAACATAGGACTCTACAGAAAGCCGTATGTTTACATACGTTTTGGGAAACGCCCCTTTTTATGTAAATTTAAAAATATCATAAACGCATCATAAACAAGAGATTCAGCTGCATTTCAGTTAAGCTAACCGTCAAAGCCAAGTGGTATGCGAATGAATGTATTTTGCTAATTTTGTGCAATTCGGAAACGGTGAAACCGGTTGTGGGCTGTCAAAGAGTTGCTAGCAGTGTGGGGAGATTCGGGATTTTCGTGGAGATTTTGTCCTGCAAGTGAAGCCAATCTATGCCGAAAAGCCGAAAAGCACTGTGCAGCTGTTTCATCCTTAATGAGAATCATCAGCAGTGCGCATCTCACGAAACTCCGGAGAGTTTCGAACCCGCGACCTCCTGACCAGTAGTATGAGCACTTGACCATTCGGCTACAACTGGCTAATCAGCATTTAGGCAGCATATGGCGCTGCTCGTCTTTCAAACACGAGACCCGTATCACGCGTTGACTGCTTCCTCTAGCAACGACTTCTTAGACGGAAGTTTCACTCATCAGGTGAAGTTTATTCCTGCACTGAGCTACTTGTAGATTGTTCGTAGTGTAAGAAGATTTGGGTTTTTCGTGGAAT
The DNA here is from genome assembly GCF_000715545.1 of Opisthorchis viverrini. Taxonomy (NCBI): domain Eukaryota; kingdom Metazoa; phylum Platyhelminthes; class Trematoda; order Opisthorchiida; family Opisthorchiidae; genus Opisthorchis; species Opisthorchis viverrini. The sequence continues at coordinate 680,364 of NW_008751773.1, read as the reverse complement.
TTTCGTCCTGTAAGTGAAGTCAGTCTATGCTGTCGAAGAGTTTTCAACAACATTATGAGTAGTGTAGTGTGTTTAAAAATATGTTTGTCGAAGCCGCGAAAAGGCTAATGCTTGTTAAACGGTCCAGAATAGATTTAAAAACGGTGAAATCATTACTTTTAATTCTAACTTGGGTGGAGTAAAATTAGAATGTTTATCTGCCTTGCAGACCTCGCTTTGTGCTCATAGTAAGTGCCAACTATGAATCACACAAAACTCTTGCCGATATGTATTAGTGGGTTCGGACTCGTATCCTTCGCGGCGATTAGTCAAGTTGATAGAGGCTTAAATCAAACCATCCTCATCAGTATACACCTACAAACGAGCTTGCAGAGCTCGCCTTCTTACTGCTATCTATTGATCATCATGTGCTAACTTCCCCAACTCAGCAAGTATTTCTTCAGTATACCTTGTCTCTGACCACTGAAGTCAAAACCTTCGGACGTGTTGAAATGCCCTTCCAATTGCAATGAGGCTAGTCCCCTTATTTGAGATTGATGTGGTTTAGCAGTACATACGACACGCTTCTGTGGACAGATATAAGCGAGGTTATTAAACCTGAGCATTGAGGTTGCTTCGGGTAAAATTCAGTATGTGAAACAGACCGACACCACGTACAACTGGGTCAATAGCACAGAAACTCTTTAATAGCAGGAAAAAAACTCTTGAACAGGTTAGGTGACAAACTGTAGCCTATGATATACTTTATTTGACGACTTCTTCCATCTTATCACTGCTACAAGTTCTCCGATGGAAACAACTTTTGTTTAACTAGCAGGGATCCAGATTCATAAAACTACGCCCTGGATACATTAGCGTGCTTTACGGAAGTCCAGAGCTCGTATTTTGCACTATGTTTGTATTCACTGAGAAAATGGGCAAAAAATATCATGCACAAATCTCCGTAAATATACAAAATAGGTGATGGACAGGATAAAATCCAGGGTATTCTCCCATTAGAAGAGTCACTGGATATCACGTTAAATTAATCGTTAACTGCTATAGGCGCTGCGAAATAAAACTCCCGGAATGCACAATAAGACTTTGTGTTATGAAACGGTGCCTTGGGGGATCCCACCACTTTATCGATTATTTCTTTCCGTTTGTTTCTAAAGCTATATTTGTTCAGTAGTAGAGGAACACTTTATCGATTATTTCTTTCCGTTTGTTCCTAAAGCTATATTTGTTCAGGAGTAGAGGATTACTTCTGGTGATAGATACAACTTCCTGACCCAACATTCTTCTATCCGATTTGTCACTGGAATAGTTAAATTATTTATCCAAGTATAAGTAGAACTACAGGTGAAGCATTTACTTCATAGGCTGATCTGGTATAATGTCATATAGTTTGTCTGCAAGGAAGCTTTATGGACTGACACTACACCCATCATTTGGTTGGTCGGAAGTACACCTCTTCAAGGATAGTTGGAGCGAATCGCCTGCATCACTTAGTAACTTAAAAATAAACCATCCAACTTATGAAAGTACCAGCGAGACCATAATAGGTGTTTTAGAAAACTCAATTTTCCACTCCCGCATTAAACGCCTAGTCGAAAATAGACAGCTAAATTTTTAGCAAGCCAACTGTGAATGGTTTCCGTTCTGAGATACACGCAAAGATCAGTTCAATAAAACTGTTACACCAAAGCGTTTTACTCGCCATGCACCTATGCGTAAGTGTACTATTCTAAACGGGTGACTTGGTCAGGTTGTTGATATTCCGTTTGCTGACATTGAACACTATATGCAGCCGCGCTAAACACAAAGTGCAACGCAGGTATTATCGTCCACTAATCTCGACCGATATTCAAAAGCGTGTAGGTGAACTTATCAGTGTAGGGATACAAACCTAATTAGGTATTATGGTGGTGATATGCCAGGGATGCCTGCTGATATAGTACTTGGTCTTTTGCGATAACGCAAATCAGAATTGCATCTTGAGAGAACCCGTAGATCTTTTGTTGCGCTTGGTGTTTAATTCTATCTTGACCTGCATTATTACTAAATTTCATCCTACGGTCAATAGAATAGTTTAAAAAGAGTTTTCATGCTGGTTGCTGTAGCATGTGTTAAGTGAAGGAGAAACGTGTAGCAAACAACATTTTGCTATTCAAAATGCGGTTCATTTTGCAGAAATATTTCATTTGCTTGAGCTGGTCAGCAAGTTTGCTTTTTCAAATGTGGTACAGAATTCACTGAACGAGGAGGAAGTTTCGAATCAATCTTGTCATAAGTTGGCTGTCTTATTTCAATTTACTTTTGCCGTTGTTCGTTAAAACCCGAAACCGTCAACACCTTATTTGCACGGTACTGTCTAATGTACGATCTTCACATGTTTGGCAATTTGCGTGCAAGCTATCCGTCAACCAAACAGCCGTTGTCATTTACATAAATGCAAGCAGTATGTTAGGAACTACGCAACCTACTATCTAGCGGTGGTGTTACTCGTCAGCTGATTGAGCACTAGCAAACTGACTATTGACTCAGTGAACAAACTAGTAACCTTTTATATGTCACTGCTGTGACTTGGGGAAGCCATACTGCTCAAGGAGAAACATTTAAAGTTCAAATCCAAAGAGCCGTGCACCTGCCGGTATCAGTTTGCTTGCTGATTCGTGCTCCTTTCTGAGAATCACGAGTGGACTACACACGGTAATAAATTAAACACGAGTAGGAACAACATTAATGGTAGCAATAATCGAGATTATAAACATAAGCTCTAAAATGTCTATTTTTTAAGTCAGTGTGTTTAAAAAGCTTTTATCTCTAGTGTCTTCTACCAGTTGTTTTATTGAAAACGTTACTCTGACTTACTAAGGTTCCTGTCGCGCAAGATATTCATAAAAGTCTCGAGCTGTTGATCCCATGGTAATAGCAACCACCAGGAAAAGGAAAATAAGCTGAAGTTTCATAGCCTCTCCTCTCTGATGGTGAAAGTGGTCCTGTAAATGTCAGAGAAGTATCGCTTTAACAAGCAGAGCAAATGAGAATTTTTAAACTCAGAGTGAACAGAAGCATTCACTTCCATGCAGAGTCAGCAAGTTTATGGGAAAGCAAATCAACCAATCGCTGCTGATGATGACAAACAAGAGACACAAACAAATATGTACGTACGAGCGTTGTGCCATAGAAACCTTCGCTGATTTTTTATAATTGCTTGCGTTGATGGGTACAAAATTGCTTATCCCATCAGAGTCAAACCTATTGCAGAATCAAGCAAGAACTCCCAAGTGTTTTCAAAGATTTCGATTGTTGTGTTTGCTGTTGGCTATTTTCAAATTGTTATAAATTTTCGGGAAAATCGTGGCATGTTTACCACATGACAGTGGATATTGTATCAGTCGGATGATTTTTAAGTAAACGAGAGGGAATTTTGACAGTGATAGAGAAAAACATCGTAGATTCGTTTTCTCACGACATATTACGATGAGACAAATTAAAGGATACCACCTTACGAAAGATTTTCGCCTCTTCCCAATGCGACGAACGTGATGAAAAAGAGGACGTTTCCGCTTGCTAAAACTTCATACAGCAGCCTACTGTCGAGGCATTTATTATAAATGGGAAGAGAAACAGGTGCCTATGTCACAAAGTAGATAGAATTCGCTACAAACTATGGGATAAATTTGAATGTTTTTCTTAAATCCTATGCATCGTTTCTGCTAAAAAACTAATTCCTTCTTTGAATCCATTCCTTTAATTATGTCCAATAGTTGTATGTCCAATAGTTCCGACCACCATTTTCAATGGATATTCTATATCAGCTTCTTGGATTGTACGTCCAGAATGCTTAGCTGATGACAATCTATGGGAATGGGTATGTGGTGTAACGATTAGAAGCATATTTGGCCTCATTTTTGATGCGCTACTAAGCAAAGGACATAATGGCACTGCAAGCATAAAGGTGCATTCTCACTTACAACACAACACAAAATTGCTCTGGACAGCATTGTGTCTGATGCAGATTAAACACTCTTTTGTGTTTACTCCAGCTGCTATTCAAGAATATATTGATCTAGCAGTACTGGTTAAGTCCAGCCGATGTATACTAGGAGCTATGGAATATACGCCGTTTGTCGCTGGTGAAAATGTTCGTCCAAAACTACACTTAGTCCGCCACTGCCTGAAACCAACGAGCTGCCTTTAGTCACCAGGTTCCACTGTGCTCACAAGCAAGAGTGCGAATTTTTCAACAAGAATTAATCACTCATGGTTGTTTGTCTATCAACAGACTGCTTATCGTAAATGTACGCAAAACTTAGGGTAAATTAACTCTTTCAGGCAATGTCATCCAGGACCGAAATTGCACGGTGAAAAAAGCGCATGATGCGTTTTGCACAGGGGTTTGTTGTTGTGGTTGTCGATTTAGGAATTCAGTACAAACATAACACTGCTGATGACCTCGACTGTAATATGGGAATGGATTAAACCGAAGAACTGTTTGATCCCTTTGTCGCAAAATCCTTAGTAAACAGTTCTTTGCACAGCACGATTCAGCTATAGCGATGAAGCAACGAGCGGAGAGTTCTGATAGGCCATTAAATGACCGGGTTCGCAAAAGCTCCATTGGAACAAGCTAATTCTGCTCCCAGGTTAAAAAAGTAAACCATCCTGGTTGGAGGTTGTTCGTGAATTCGCTAATAATCTTCTCTCTCTTCTCCAACCAACTGCACATAATCTATGTTCAGTTGGTGGATGCTGTTTATCCTTCACACTCTGATGGGATGCCGCATGTTTATGCTGCTGAACGATTAAAGAATGTTCATTGCGCTGGGTCAGTTCCTTGGTAGAATGCTCATCATAGGGTCTTTTTAGAACGGCGCTTCCTTGGTAAAAGTTACCGATGGGTACTATCCAGGAATTCGCGGCTTCCAATCTTCATGAAGGATTTGCTTCCATGTCCAGGTCGCTGTTGATGTGCACCGATGAAGCTGTGGCGACAGGGAATAATTTTTCAAAATTGACTTCAAGCTAACCGTTGGAGCATGAACAACACATCGATTTGTTCTCCCACCTAATGTAGTTTATCTTGATTCACAAGCTTAAGGTAGGATTGATATGATATTTTTATCCGAGGAGGCATCAGAAGCAGTACCAAACTATTTTTCTTCCAAACCGGAAGAGTCACGAAGCATCTTCAGAGACTCGAAACACATAACGGTTCTCGATTATTTTCTCGTGTAACTTTTCCCCACATTTCCTTAATTTATTCGTGACTTTTGGATGTTCTTCCAGCTTCATTTTGGTTGGCTTTCTCAACAGGAGTATAACTCCAATGTTTGTGGAAACCAAAGATGGTTAACTGCTAAAAAGCGCGCGAAGAACTCACTACTGATAGAATTCTCTATATGCGTCAAGATGTTATTTAGATTCATCACCTGAAGAAGTTACTATGAGTGTTGAAACCACCGTTACCTGGAGATCCCTCTGGTTGAATGTACACGGTTGCATTGGGGAGCAAAACAAAGAAATCGAAACCAGGTAATTTTTAACTTTTATGATTTATGAAGCATTTCTGAGACAAAACGATGTGCATATTTAATCAAGCAGCCTAATAACAGCGTCAATGGACCTGCAGTTTGGATTGCTTACCCAGCCCTGGTGGCCAACCAGATAACATCTAGGACAGACAGTCCGAAAAACCGCTTTCTTAACCCGCATGGCTATCCTTGATTTTTCTGTCAGCTAGCATTCAGATAATTCGTGCAATTGTCATTTCAGAGGTAAGTTTTTGAAAATACAATGGAACCCTGGCCATCTTGTCAGCTTTTCTTTGGAATTCAGGACTCTCCATCTTTGAGAACCGTCAAACCAGGCCGGTTGTTTTAAAGGAACCAGTTTCACTTAAACAAGGTAGGAGAATTTAATGTAAATGTACTGGATTTAGCGAATGAATGTTTCTATACCCAAAATGATATGAAGTGGTAGGTGATTCGTGAATCAATAATGAAACTCTCAGGTGCACAATACACTTCAATGAGGTCATGAAATCCATGTGTAGAATCACTTTTGTATGGATGGAGTAGCCGATCTTCAAAAGTGACATAATATTAGGCTTGTACTTTCTTCTGGTTTCTGGACTGTGTGGTGCCATTAAAGATTGTAGGGATTTCGCTTCGTAACAGCTGTGGGCATGCTTGTCCGATGTCACATTTTAGGTCGATTTTGTAGTGCTCCTGTTGGCCATACGAGGCAATGACCATTTGCTTGTGCATTTGCATTTCTCTGCACACTTGCATCCTGTGTTTTCATTCCCAATTGACTGCAGTTCAATTTCCCGCACAACTTTGTTTTTTGCCCTTTGACCGGTAACAAATTTCACTATGCCATTGCATGATCAACAATTGCACCAAGTCACCTTCACCAAGTATTCTGGTTCGCATTTCCTCAAGATTTTCATCTCATCATAATATTTTAGGGTGTTTTAAAAACAACACATCATATTCATTAGTAATTAGGGTGTAAGTAGCTCAGCAAAACACAACCAGTTGCAAATGAATTTGATTTTAAAAGGAGGACCCAGCTGAATTCAACCTGAATCTCTCGTTTGTGATATTCTTCAAGTTAGTGTAGTGACACGGCACGGTATTCGAGACATCGCAGTTGTTTTTTTTTAGAAAAACGCCATTCATAATGTTGTAAACTCTGATAGCCCATTACCGTTTTCGTGTGTCGGTAGAATATGCTTTCCGTTTATAATCCAGCATTCCCATTCGATAGATAGGGTAGACTAAATGGAGAGTTGGAATTCTGACTAGCAACCAGTTAATCCCAACTTATCTTTCAAGTGGATTTATTTTGCTATTTACAAAATATTCGGTGCTCAAGTAGAGCATTAGGTTGATTAAACCTTGTGGATGGCGTCTACCTAATGAACGATAAGGTGAATAAAGCAGTTCGTGAGTTGTTGGAAATTTTCAGCAACCTTATGTGTAAGATGTTCACCAAATAATTGTTTCACTTTTCGTTATGGGAGCAGCAGCCTACAGGGAGTGTGTTTGAGATAATCAGAGAGAATCACAAGATATCACTTAATCAAACTTTTGTTGGGCACAGCAGCAAATCAACTATTACGTATTTTAACGTTGCGTTGATACTGTCTTCCTTTGTAATTGATCAATGTCCGTTTACTCAGTGGAAATTTTAAATGCATCTCCCAAACATTTTGTGGAAGTTAAACCATGAATAAGTGCCACCAGAGGGAGTTTGTTTAGTGTAAGCTTCAACAAGCTTTAACGATCGATAAATTTTGCGAGAAGAAATTCCTCCGAAATAAAGTTAGCTCGGCAGCTCAAGCTGCGGGCTTGCCTTTCCTTTACTAGGATCAGTTTAATTCAGTGAGATATGAGTAGTCAAATGGATGACGATGCTACTAACCATAGGACGATTTGAAGCCAAGTTTTCGACCAAACTCAAATACTTGTGTGATATATCTATCAGTTTTTACACTGATGCATTGAAGTTATGGAGTATAGTGATGTATTTGTGTTATATGCCTGGATTTCCCGAACTTTCAAAGCTGCAAGTTTGTTTTGAAACACTGTACAACCGTTGATGCTAATGATGAGGCTGGTATTGGAGAATGGAAACAATGGGCCAAGGTTTATCTGTTTAACTGTGTCAAGCACGAGTAGAACCTGTCCACAAGACGTATTTCAGAATTAAACAACCTTAGCTGGTCATTTAACGAAAGTAGTAAGAGGAAAAATCGTCTTTTGGTCATATTTTTTGCCATACCATTTATACTATTCATCGGTATTTTATGGCCCGAAATAACCATGTATTCTTATTCTTATTCGTTAAAAAAACCAACCACTATTAGTGTGATGTCTTGTTTTTTATCAAATAAAATTCGCCAGTCATGAGGGCACTGAAAAAACCCGGAAGTAGTTATTTTCGTCATACTTGTGAATCATTTATTGATCGTCTCACAGCAGCCAATTTATAGCCACAATAGCTTTTCACTGCAGTGGACGGGGAAACCCTACCAATAAAGCACACATACAGGAACTTTCTGCTGCATTACAAGCACAGCCAAATGATGGCGGTTCAACACACACTTTACTTAGACCGTGTCCCTCATGAACCAACAAACTGTATCATCTGGGCATCACCAAACTCGAAAAAACCAAGCTAGGAGGTCTAGTTTTACAAAAGTGGAGTACATGACCCAAATTCGAATGCTTGATTATTCACCACATTTCATTTCAGTGCATATCAAAGTTGCATACAAGAGAAACAACAAAAAAGCAGGCGATGATTACGTTACGGTTTCTAAGACAACGCAAACCCATCCCTTGCCTTGATGACCAGAGCATGCAACTTACGCCTAGCGCGTTTGTTACTTTCTCTCACACGCACTGTCAATCGTTCAGACGATTTCACATCCGTCATTCATACTTCGTGTAAGGATGTATTGGTAGGATGGAAAGGATAAAATTCTGGCGCCTCTGTGTCATCAGTCAGTCCCGTAGTACACTCTTATTACCAATATTTATGAAGCACTCGACAAGGCAGGATGAAATACTCGCTATTGTCTCAAGCTGTTCTAATTCATTAACCGGGTACGAGCCATATCCTGTGTGTAGCCATCTGTTTTCAAGCTTGGGAACCATTCGTTTTGGCCACCGGATCGCCTTGTTTTTTAAGAATACGAAGGTTTCAGACAAAACCAGTCTTCTCATTAGAGTTTTGCCAGGGTATTCTCCTAAGAAGGAATACACTAATGAAAAATTGCGCAGGCGAAACTTTGCTTCAAATTTCGTTAGAACCATCGCCGATTCTTTTCTTATCACACAATTCTGACTTACGAAGAACTTCGTTTCATTTATCAGTACCGTTCAGTTCTAGTTTCATAATTTTGATGTTTTTGTGGCATCTCAGATGAACTCAAAATGTGCAATTAAACTCTGCCAGGAGCTTTCATATAACAACTGGATAAAATTACCTGCAAATATTTGCAACAATGACAGCTTAGCACGGATGGTGTCACTACTAAGACACCAGGCATCATAGCTGTTCTGCTTTCTGCATTATACCCATTCTTACTGAGGCAAGCTGCAGGCGGATCTTTCGAGACAGACCTGCAGCTAAATACAAGGGACCAAACGAAAAGGCAAGTTCTTGTGGACTACGATCCAGTTCGCTTCTGCCAACCAAGCTACTGAAGCTGGGTGCGCCCAGTGTAAATTTTGATATAGAACTTGCACCGGTGTGCAAAACGGCCGCAATGTTTTAGCATCCTTTCCTCCATTACATTCTGCCGTGTGCTTGCAATCCTAAGTCTTCTATACTGGTGTTTGAAGGAATATAACCACTTCTCTCACAAGTGGTTTCAGTAATTCAGACAGATGTTATTCTGATTCCGAATGTTATCGGTGTCGAATTGTACAGATGATTCGCTGTTCCTTTCCGAACGAAGCAACTTGTTGCCTGTTTATTGGTTTACACCTGTGCCTGGGGCATTTTATGGGATCATTATAAAAACGTCAGAAAAGAGGACGCATAATTTTGCATTGGCAACATCTCACTCCGTCAATTGAAAAATAACATTCCTCGTTCTATCCCAATCCCAATTCTTACGTGTGCATTTTCGAGTACCCCGTTTTAAATTAAGTACTTTGAATGTCATCTACTAGACTCAAAATACTTGTAATCGTAGTGACGTCAGTACCGAGGTACTATATGAAAGTTTGTATCATACCTGTTTGACGTCCTAGAATAAATGTGTCTATCAAGATGCATAAGGAAGTTTAGGAAGGAATGTCCTGGTGCACTGAATTCAAAATAATCAACCAATGTGCATTCTTTTTAAATGGATTGCCACCGTTTTTTGCTAGAAGCCTATGTGAAATAAACTGTTTGTTAAATGCTGTTGAAGTTGCTCTGACGGTAAGCAGCATCAGAAAATTCGGAGCTACGTTCATCTCTGGAAATCATCAAACGTCTTTTCTCACCAGTAATTCTTACCATTCAGACGAGCCGTAAACAAACAAAATCAGAAGAATTTAGCCCCCAGGTGTGGACATTTGCAGACGTTAGGAGGTAATGAGTCAGTTAAAGTAATTTTGCATCGCTGGAATATTAGTTATGAGTCCACGCTGCGTTGTTGCCAATGTACTCAAGGATCACTGAATATCTTGGCCATTGTGTCACCCTTAATATACAGCAAACAGTCAAATCGTGACCCAGAAAAAGGAGAAATTACCTGACTGAGGCACTTTGGAGGTAGACACACGATCTAGATCTTTTTGTGGAAAATATGCCTCCATTCGTTTATGGAGATGTCAAATAACGAGATTAATTTATTGGACTCCGCGTATGCGATTTTTGGTGAGGAATTTAATTATGAAAATCTCTTCTTAGATTTGAGTAAAATAGCCTTCTCTCATAATGAAACTGCTCATCGCGTCGGAGAGAAAACCAGTCTAGCATTTCCCGTAACTCCCGACTTATTCCGAGATTCGGTTTGAGAAGTGAGGGCGCGGTTTGCTTAACTTTTATCTCAGCTGCGGTATTTTTGCTTTTTGACTAGTCAGTGTGGCCAACAGGCTTCTGGCGGCGATCCCTGGGACTAACTATAAGACAGTGTTGCCCACCAAGACAATAGTCATATGGGTAGTGCAATCTAAATAGGATGATGGCACTGGGACAAAGGTATATATTTATTAGACCACTGGAAAGTAGATAACATTTTAGCTTACTTTAACCGGCGCCCACAGGCATATTCACACCAAATTGCTGCAGCCAAAAATATAATCGTACGGAGCTCACGGTGGCGTTGCGGTGGGAACACAGCTGTTGGCATGTGTAACTGGCGTTATATTCGGGGATAGGGACTACTGAAGTCATAATGAGACAAGACAGGAAGCCTAGAGAGAATTTTTCCCACGAATGTTGAGGTTTCTTCCCTGTTCGGAATTTCTGCTTGTCTGTTACTTAAGAGAAAAAGATGATATATCTGTTACTTGTACATCATCAAAATACTTGCCTGCACGCCGAAAAACACCTAGATATTTTGATATGAGAACAATTTTCTGGATGTTCTGTACATCCTTTCACATCAAGTTTACAGCAGAACCTGCGTGGAACCATTCACCAAATTAAGATATGTGTGCTGCGAAGCAAAATGGATTAGAACTGACTAAATACAAATTAACTATCCGATTGCAGGAATCTTCAAGACTACGTAATCCTCCAGGATGCCAGTATTGAGAAGTGCGCATTTCGTGAAAGTCTCATTCTGTAAGACGTCGCAATAAAATGGAAGATGTCAAGACAGTTCCCGTTCTATTAAATAACGAGACTGAAGACTACCAGCTGCAGACTTTACTTAGGCATGATTTTCACATTCCGAAGCATATTTTGTACGGTTTTACTAATATGCACGTCATTCATATTGATTTTCCTACTAACACTGAGGTTCTGCTGGGTTCCGATGTTCTCATTAATCTTAATTGCACCTACGACCCGGTTGGGCCTAACTGAGGCCAAAGTGAAGTACTACTCACAATGGGTTTGTACTTCTCTCTATCTGTTTAATCATCAGGCTGGTCTCTGGTGGAAATAAAGCCGTTTCATTAAGCAATCTGTTACGTACCTGTGTTGTTCAGCTACAGGGACGAAAATGCTGTTTTTTAAATGAGCAAATACGCAAGCCTGAGTGGATTAATGTGACACCGACAGTACAGCAGTATATGAGTTATATGGCTTAACTTGAGTGGATCAGAAAGCTTTCACCCGTCGGTCGCCATTATGAAGGAACGTTTTCGGCTAGCTCAGATAGTCGTGTTTTTTTGTTCCCTAGGCTGGAAATTTCTTTTGCAAATTTTCATCACCAATCAAGATGGCATCGTCATTACATTGTTATGAAATGGAGAACGAGCTGGCGATATCAGCCTGATTGGTGATGAAAGTCTTGTCATTAATTTTTCTAGCTCAGCAAACAAAAGGTCGCATTTCCTTCTAGAGTATCCACATCCCTGATTAATTAGAATGGTGTGCTATCATAATTGTACAATAGCTGGTTCCGCACACTGCAGTGAAGCAGGTTGCGCGAAACAGATAATGATTTGAAATTTACTCACTAGCGGCCTAAACAAACGCATGTATATGTATATTGTATATGTAGTGCTTCTATCCTGAAAATGCGGATAGTACGTACGGAACACAAACATTAGATTGACCATTGGACTTTACTCTCACTGGATCGTCAGCTTTATTCTTGATCTAACGCCTTTATTTTTAATTCGAATAACCACCCTCCTGTTGGTAAAAAATCCGAGAGTTTCGCCTGATTATTCACAGATTCTCGTCGAGAATTAGATCGTCGCCAATCCATGGCTAAGACATTTTACATAGTGTCTAACGTGGAGCTGTCTCCGCTCATGAGAACTTTGACTGCAGAAGAGCTTTGTTTCTCACTGAAACTGCTCCAGTAGACTTTGATAAATCAAAGTAACCACAACCTTGATTGACAAAGGAGGTATTCTTAAAACCAAACTCATCAACTGTACAAACCAGTTAGTAGTGACGTCTACTGGTGACTGCAGCCTCAAACTGTTGGGTAAGGAATCACATGCTCATCTCTTTGCATCCAATCGCTAAGTCTAAATAACAAATAACGATCTGATATGGCCGAGCTGTTTGGAATTGGAACACGCCCGTAATTCGCACTTCACATGTCACTTGAATTTACAGTTATCAGACAGGTCTCAGATAGTCTTATGTCGGTGATTTATGCACGATACGATTGTGCAGTTGCATCCTAATGAGTTTAAGAAATGCCACTTTTGCGAATAGTAAATTTTCTTGTAACCACTGTCATCGGAATGCCATGTATCAGTTTTCAAATGTTCCATGCACATAGTCATCGACTCCCAACTACTCTTTCAAAAAAAGAGTGGCCACGAAAAACGGTTCTTTATTTCGACTAAATAGAATCAAATATGAACATTGTATATCTAATCCCGAACATTTGGATCTAAAATATGATTTGTTTGTTTTACATGTAACAGTGCAGGAATAAGTAACATGAAGAAAGCTGATCAAGTCAGGCATTATCAGAAAACTACTCTTTCAAAAAAAGAGCTGGCCACGAAAACGGTTCTTTATTTCGACTAAATAGAATCAAATATGAACATTGTATATCTAATCCCGAACATTTGGATCTAAAATATGATTTGTTTGTTTTACATGTAACAGTGCAGGAATAAGTAACATGAAGAAAGCTGATCAAGTCAGGCATTATCAGAAAATTTATCGCATTTATTTTCCAGCTGGTTTCGCATTCAGAGGAATTCCATTTATCTACGTCAATACCAGTGAACTAAGGAAGAGGTTTCATGCACGGTTGCGCTTACAAGTGAAGCACTCGAATTTCAAAGAGCCAAAAGACATTCCTATTTGAGAAACCAGCCCACCCTTGTTTTGTCGGTTCAGTGTTGTCCAGAACCCAAATTCCAAAACACTTCATTCTACCAAAATCATGTCTCATCAGATATCTACCAAACATTACGGGCGACTAAGGTTTACCTCTGTGTAAAACAATTTTCAGCTGAATTCAGGGTCGCTCTCGATGAGCACATTAGTCAAAAGAATATTATCAAAACTTTCTGAGTAAAGATTGTTTGCGGCATGCTAAACTTTCCTTTCATGTCTCATTTGAAACCCCAGTTTACTGTGGTGAACCGATCCTTTTCAATTTCGAGATAGAAACATATATTCCATGTCTACCTGAGGAGACTCAAGAACAACGGAACCATCAGCTTTTTTCACGAAAGTTACACTTTGTGAGTAACCCAGTTAAAAATGTACACATTTTCTATGCAGATTATTTGGAGAGAAAACACCATCTGGATTAAAGTAGAGGGCTGCACTGGGAGCACTATTTACAATTGCAAACAACTGATGAAAATTTGGTTTCGTGATTCTTGGAAGCAGATAAAACATATGCCTGCTGGCCAAATTAAAAATAGAAACTACTCAAAGTATTCCCACATTCAAAGATTTGACCTGTTTAGGCAATGGAAGCTGACTTTGATGCTCAAACGATATGAGATAGAATTATTTTTGAGGTAACTCGGAAGAGATCTTAGGTGACTAGTATTACGTAGTGTCTGCAGTAAATATACAATGAAATAGTCAGACGAGCATATTGATCGGTCAGTAATAACATCAGCACTACCATCAAAGTGCATTTGAAACAAACTACTGATTCAGCAACTAAGTCGCTACATCATCCTGATTGCTAGATAGAGTTTATTACAAGATGTATGCATCAACTAATGAATGCCATCTCTTCAGAGAACCAGACAGAATCGGATTTATGATTCTCTGACAAAAAATGAAATGAATGTTATACTGTAGCTGTAGCTCTTCTCCTTGTGCGATGGAATGTTTAGAAAAATCTGGGAACGGGAAATTCCAAGCCTGAAATTGTCCAAAGATTCTCCCAGTCCCTGGAAACCGCCTGTGAGCTAGAGATTGGAGAACCAGGTTGGCGTGACCGTCTTGAATCAAGAATGACGCCTCACCCACCAGGCCGAGCGCCTTGAAAAGCAATGTTTATGGCAATCGGCTGTCATTCTGTTAAAACCTAGCACTGCAGAACCTCAATGATGAACCTGCAACACTCTACGGCCTCGAATATTTGTGGCTGCATATGTTATCTCAAAGCGCCACTTAGCTCCATTTTTTGAGTCCGCATTGTTCAAAGATGAAGGTGAAGTCCTCGGACAGTGCTTGGAAGATCTGTTTTCCCACTTTTGGGAACAAGAGACTGTATCGGAAAACTGAGAAGAGTCAGTAATAGTGCCGATTTTCAATAACGGGGCTCGTATCAAGTGCAGTAATCACAGGGGAATCAGTTTGACCCCGGTCGTAATAAGCACCTTGGCGTCACTCCTTATTCTTAGACGTATCGTGCTGATGAAACACTGACTCGAGGGCTTCAGGCAAGATTTCGGCCTGGCAGGGGTGGCAGTGCCCATATCTTAACAATCCGTCAGGCGCGTTCGACTCAACTAACCGGTCTGTTTTATGTACTGACATTTTCCAGCAAGGAAGCACCAGAAGTTTGTTAAAATGATTGGTTCTATGTTTTGTTCAGACCTCTGGACAATTGAGAATAAGCAAACTGCTCCCTCAAAAACTTCCGTCTATAAACCAGTATCCGAAAAGGACATTCCTTCCCCCATTCACGTTTAAAATCGTTATGGGCAAGGTAGCGAGACGAACGTTGGATGGTCTTCAAAATAAAGATGTTCAAACAGCTTCTGACGAAAGCCTTGTTGGTCTGGAATATGCAGACGACATCATCCTCATCTTCGAAGAAGTGAAGCTGCTGGTGATGTTGGATTCATTGGCCAAAGTAATATCGTTTTGCATGCACTTTACACTCACAAAGTGTAAATCCATGTTCCTGGACACAGTTACTGAACGCGCCACTTAGAATCCAAGGAGGCAATCTAGTTTGTGGTGCATTTTACTTATCTTGGAACTTGCATTAATTTTCATTGTGGTATGACGCATGAGGCACAATCTTTAGGGCTCAGGCTGCGTTTGGTAATTTCTAACACATGCGGCAACAAAGCGGGTTAGAAGCATACGTCTCTGCAAGTTTGGTGTTGAAGCCCGAATAAAAATTTAGTTCTCTTATTACTGGTGGATCTTTGCATTCCCGTAATTGTTCAAACATTTGCACGGTTGGAACAAGAACATAGTGACCATCATTATTGTCTTTGGGATCTCGTCATCAGATCAGTACATATCTGATGGTTAAAATAGGTTAAAATAGCGAAAAATGAAATACCCGGCGAAAATTGGTTAATGAAATGAAAAACGTGCAGACTTGAATTATTAGGTGTCTGCACTCGCACGTCACACCTAATTGGGTGCCGTGAGACGGTCCAGAAGGCCGTTGATTGACTTGGTCGGTTGATTCGTGTCACATGACCAAGCGCTCGCACGAAACGTCTTCGCATAAGCATAGCGACCGCGTCGGCTGCATTCAAGCCAAGCCATAAGATCGATACTGTCAATTAGTTTATTAGGTACTCGGCAAATGGCATGAATATGTGCCTGGTCACGTGCCCGACCAATTAGACCAAAGGGCCTCTAGACTGTCTCAAAGCATTCAGTTAAATGCGATGTGGCGGGTGCAGACAAACAAACGTTCGTGTCTCCACCTTTTTTTCACTTCGGTAACCGATCTCTGTCGGCTATTCCATTTTCACCCCCTATTTTAGTCATCAGATATGTACTGACCTTATGAAGAGATCACGATAACACTAGTGTTCGTCACTGCGCTCTTGTTCAAAACGGGGACTCCTGAATCTAAAGTCACGGGCTCCTTTGCCGTATGGCTGTGAGATGCATCTCTGTGAGCAGCCAAACTCAGACACCTCCAGGCTTTCAACCACCATGGTTTCAGAAGTGCTGGCGAATCCGCAGCGAAACAACTAGAATACAAGTGTTCGGTTGCGCTTCAGTTGCGGTGTTTCTTTCATGTATTACTCATTTCAAATCATTGTTTGCGGGAAGTACGCTGTTTTTCGTGTCCAATTCATTAGGTCAAAAGCAGACGGGTATTAAAACTCTAACCTGACAGAAAGACATATGAGAAAGGTTACGGAATGTCTGAGTGATACCACGTGCTTCTCAGGATGACGCTGTGCGACGCGTCATCCCAAACTGTGCCACAGGACACAGCTACTAGTCGATGCCAGTGGCGCTCTTGTCGTCACTTCCTAAGCAGGTTACCTGAATTAGCGTCTCGAGATGTATAGACGTCCGAATGATTTTCATAGGTTAGCACTAAGTTTTCGCCACGTCAGTTTCGACTTCTTTACCCAATGAGGTATTCAAATAAATTATTGTCGTACGTGAGCGAAGCACCAGTACTGAACAGTGGTATCATGCTGCGGATAATAAAGACTTCAGTTTTTCCTCCTGTATTGTGTGGCCACAAAACCTTAGCGCCGACTGCAGCCTTGTACCATGGTGACATTATCACGTCTGATGAGCAAGATCTTGACATTTCAAACTGTACTCTATATACAGATTGGCGTTACTTTTTGGCCCCTCAGTTACCAAACATTTAAGCCTATGTTTTCTTGCATACTGCTGAAACCTACCCGGTTCAGACACTTTGACGTTATATTTGTAAATGCACTACAAACCACTTTAAAGTGTAAGAGCATAATTCATTATAGACACGGAATGAGCGATTTTCCTATACTGTAGGTTGTCTATCAACATCAACCATGGATCCTTTGTGGAAATTCATACGGATCTTGCATATTTCTATAAATACTTGCATTAAGAGTCCTCGGATATACATCGCATTAAACAAGCACTTGTTTGGTTCTTAGCGAACAGCGCCAAGTAGCGACCTGTGTGAGCCCTCATGAGCAGGTTAGTTTGGACAACTTGACAGGGTATTAAAGAAAACTACTTATCTCAAAAGACCCATTGATCAATAAATGTTGTCAACAACGGCGAGACAGAGAGACGAAAACCCAGTGGTCACCGTGGGAATACCTTGTGCCGATTGCAATTTCGACGTCATCTGTGACATACCTTGGGATCATGGTAATAACGCTTTTCTCGGAGCTGACAGCACCCTGCGGTGGCACCTTGTAAGAACCAAGGAACCTGTCGAACCGGAGCAACTGAAAACTTTGTCTACCAATTTTCATGTGTAGAATGTCCATTGAACAACTCAGGCCATTCAGATGGTCGTTCTAAATTACTTATGTACCTACATGGAGAACATCAGTTATCTCTGTCTTCTCGAATATGTGTTCGTGATGGCCAAAGGCAGACTGTGCACTTACTCCCACTTTTACACGGCCACGATAGCAGACCGGTGAAAATGAGTCAGGCAGTCACCTCCGTCATCGTTGTCAAAACTGCTGCAAGCTTGCCACCTGATTCATCGGTGGACTTTATATGCAGTACGGACGCGACACAAAACTGCTATCCCCCATGCGGATCTTGTTGAAAGGGAGGCTTGCCTTGAAACTGACATTATGGGTCAAACAGTACATCAGGTAGCAGTTCCAGGGGATGGTTGCTGGTTGAACATTAGCATGCTTCATTAATAGATTCAGACGCATCAATTAAGTATCCCTGGTCCGTAGGAAAATAGACACAGTGACATGTACTCACGCAGGAAGCTAACACGGCGGTCGCACCTGATTAACACCTGATCATGGGAGGACCAATCAAAGGGAATGATGAATCCAAAGGGTGCTGCACTTGGCAAGAACCCATGTGGCTGTAAACGTATTTGAAAATGTAGCTAGCGCCACCGGACACAAGCTGTCGTTTCACCAGGCTACGTTTCGCTAATAAATTCTTCATACAGCTGGATTGTCTTGCTTTCGGATAAGAACATTAGACGTTGGGATGTCTATCAGGCACAACTTTTCAACAAAAACAACACAATTTTTGGACTTCAGCCACTAGAGACTGCTATTTCCTGATCGACTAAAGTATGTCACTTTGGGTTGTTAGCTCGTAGTAGGTACACATTTAGTACATCAACTGAAGACATTTGACTCCAGTCAGTGGTGATGAACTCAAACCCAGATATCCCAAAGGTTTATTTTCGATTCAGCGTTGGGAGTATACTGTCGGATTCCAATCGCTCCTGCGCCCAACAGTAATCTGAATCGTGATATTCCTGATCAGGTCAGAGGTGACTGGCATATGACTCCGAAGAGGTGCTCTCTGGACTTGAGGTGACTGACGTCGGTCATATGTGACGCAATTGCTCATGAACTTGGCTTGTTCCGGCCACCACTCGAGGATGCGGGACTACACTCGCGCATACTTTTATATCCAGGTTTTCTAGAATTCTAGTTTACCTAAGTCAGCTATAGAACGCTTGTAACTGATCATGATGTTGTCACTTCGAAAAAAGGAGCAAATCGAACGACTGAGACTAAGGATTTCTTTCTATCGTGTTGCATCTCGGTCACGTAGCACAACTGTTATTACGTCTGAACACCAGGTGGATGGGAGTAACGATCGGATACCTGTCCCAAATTAATCAATGGCCAACTTTTCTGATACGTCCGCAAACTGCGTTGTGCGTTCAAATCTTTACCAGGCCGAAGTGAGAAATACCATAATAATTTAATCAAGTAATGATTGTTCATCCGAAATTCGTTTGGCTAGATGCCGTGGCTGGTTCTTTTCCTTACCGCTGCAACTGAAGCCTGTTCCAACATAACGTCACTAATGTGTGTACAGTGGGGCCATTGAATACAACGCCCCTGGTTCCGAATAAAATAATCCTGTAGTGTGTAGAATTTTAATATAATCATACTCAATTATTTAAGCTTGTTAACTGTCTCTTCGGACAAATGGTGGGGTAGAAAATGGGGCAGAAAATGCTTCAGATGCGAAATTGTGCACACTAGACACCTAGCCCTAAGACGCCACCGCCCCAACACAGTGTATTTTTTCGAGAACAGTAACCATGGCTGCAATACTCGGGGAGAATTAATCCAAGGACGACGGAAAGCAACACAGTCATTAACGAAATAATATTATGGCGCTAGTGAAATTCGCTCAGTCTGTCATCACTAGCATGACACGGGAATTTTTACTCTTCGTCAGTAATTTTCCCCTGCTCCTACCTCTGAAATTTGTCTAAGAAACGGCCAAAGCCCGTCCCCAAAATCAGTCACACAGGTGGCATTTGCTCTGTTTCAGAGCCACTCGCTTAAGATAGTTGAATCGGTTACAGAACGAATGTACGTCCGTTCATTAACTAACTGAAATGCTGGCCCATTCAGCGATATTCCTCCAGTTGAATTTAATCGTTTACCAATATCTCCCTCAGTGATGTGACAAACTTTCCTGGAATGACTGTCCAGTGGTTTCACATTCTTCCTCTATCTTGTGAAATGACATAAAAGGCTCACCACTGATGTAATACTACATTAAAGAAACCGTAAGCTACTAACGCCTGCCAGTAGCACACCCTGACTATTGTCATCTCATCACACCAAAATCTACTGCGAATGCTTTCATTCCACTCATAACGCCGAAATTGTGAGTGATACCATGAGGGAAATGACGTCTCCCTGGAAATTTCACAAACTGGTTTCCCATTATCTACAGTCCACGGAATAACATTCTGGGGCATCCAAAAATTCTTCCTGATAGTTTTAATGAGAATTGCAGGAATCTAACCTCACACAGAATTTCGGTGCGCATTATGGAATGCACCGAACCCGGGATAGACAGCGAAACGAGTTCACTGACCAATAACTTGATTGACTCAACAACAATAACTTGAGGTATTTCAGGGTTCTCAAGACTAAAAATTTCGTCCTGTAAATGATGCCAGACAGTGTCGAGAAGACCTATACCATCTTTGTTGGAAATAAACTCTGCCTTTCTCACAAACCTCCGGATAAATTCAAACTAACGTAATTAAGAAGAGATTGCACATCCTAGCTATTTGTTTGATAAAGCAGCAACGTGTCTCACATCCCCTAATACAGACTGATGTAACCTAACTTCAAGTTAAATAATTCACCCCACCCACTCTTGGAGACGACCTTTGGGTTTTACTGTTTTTGGGAAGATGTTGTAAATTACTCATATGCTATCAACACTTAGGATCAAGGTCATTCCAGAATTTAAATCTGACGCAACATCTTCGTGTTAAAATTATTTTGAATTGACAAGGAAGTGAAATAAATTTTTGCTCCTTTGGAAGCAGCTTGAAATTGATCGTAAGATCTGTTATCTGGGACCAGACTTTCTATGTTAGTTATTGCTGACTAGGTTTCGTGAAAAATAAGCTGGAACACAACAGGACTCTGAAAAAGGAGTAAATTTAAAGCAGCGAGGTGACCGTGCACTCAGTGAACACTGGGTTTATTTGGGATATTTGTGAGGTCAACAGGTAAGTGAGGTTTGAAACTACAGAATTGTGTATGATGTTCCTAATGCATATAACCACAATTTAGTGCCATACAAAGGGTGCCTTTGAGGCCACCCACTCACTTCCGAGTTTAAAATTCAGAGACGCTATTCCAGGCATCCATATACCCAGTTTCTTAGTAGTACATTGTGACACCTCACCGGACATTTCAGTCCACCTGTAGAAGGCTGAAAAGAGTTATCTCCATTACATTTCATTCCATCTACTTGTATACACTTCATTATATATTTAAATCGTACTTGTCAACCTTCGGCTGAGTACCCGTTAGGGTTGACTGTGACTTTTCCGATCCGTCCCAGGTTAGCTGGTCTAAAGTGGAGCAAAACAAGCCAAGAGAAGGAGGTCAAGTGCAGTGATATCAGGTGAATGTAACAACTGGTGCCAAAGCACTTTCAAAGACGAAGTACATCATTTAAACTAGTTCTGTCGCCTTCAGTCCACATCATTTTTTATTGAATGATTACCATTCATTCATTCAGTGTTGGGTAGTCTGATGGAAATTGTAAGCAGGATGAACTTAACCAACAAAAGAAACCTGATGGTCATCAATCGCTTTCCGGACGACATCAAAAAGGCAGAAGCAGTGCTGAAATAGATGACTACGTATCGCCTTGTGAAGAAGTAAACTGACGAAAGAAGGGGAGGGACAAAATGATTACGATCCTAAAGGTTAATCAGGGTCGACAAAGATTTCAGGAGAGTATTTGGAAATTCGCGCTCAACACTAAGTTGTTTCCCGTTTCTGCGGGTCACCGAGAGTACGCAACGAAGCTGTACAACTGTGTTAAATCCATCAATCCCATTGACACTGAAGTAAAGTATTTAAATGAATCGTGGAGATCTTGGTAATGCCTTATCGGGGGATTTCAGTACTCGGTCAACGATGCCAAACGATTTGTGGAAAAATGAACAGCATGATACCGAAAAGTACAAAATGACGTCATCCGAGCTCACGTTTTACGTCCGTGGACCTGAAGTCCTGTAACAGAACCTTCTTAGAACCTCTGAACTATCTTAGCATACCAAATGGAATTATAGGGACAAAAAAAAAACCTCAGATGATTTACCAGCATTTTGTCACAAAAAAAACCTCAGATGATTTACCAGCCATTTTGTCACTTACTCCAGCAGGAAATCCGTAAAGAACTACCGAAGTATTTTTAAACTTCAAATCTTCTTTCCTCCTGTATCTAAAAAAGCAGTCGGACATTTGTGCCTGCTTGTCCGTCTTTTACACAAACCCAACCTTCTTTTCCATGTTAAAAGCAATTCTATATCCACCTCACAACCAGTTCAGGAATTCCTTCTGTCAATAAAATTTGTTCGGTACAAACCGTAGGGGTGTGCCTGATAAAGATATTTCCACTTAACATTGTTGACTTGGTCTTAGTAGTATCCCAACGAGTTAGCAACCTTGGAACGAGTAAACAAGTAGGAATCGTCTTTCAGGACGAATCCATTTCAGTCGCGCCCGGACTCTCCTGAATATTTCAAGGTTTTTTTTGCTATCTGTCAGATGAGAACCTGCCTGATTACACTTATCTGGTACAGGTACAGGAAATTTTTTGGAATCATGGATAGAAACGAAGCCTAGTACAGCTGTTTTGTCACTTATTACAGAACTAGGTAGCACCGTAGAGGAAACAATGACCAGTCTCAGATTAACACGGTACTTATAAGCTTACCGAAGAATCTTCAACAGCATATGACCGGTTTTTCCCGTCTTGGAGACGATCATAACCGAGATATTAAACCAAATTCAGCTAAATTTCCCCTTTCAAAACAAAATTCGTGTACAAATGAGAGTAGTTGTTGCATGGCCGGATTATTACGATGAGTAGCAGTTATAGGTGTCGTGTGGTGGCGTTGAGATCCCATTTTTCCTTATGATGAACATCCATTCCACCGCATGGCTTCAGCAATGTGGGCAATCCAAGACGTTCTTACTTGATAAAACATCGCTGAAATTGCTGCTCAGCTTAGTGTAACTCTCGTCGATGTTGACGCAATGTGGTGTTCCAACTCAATGTCGATAATGTGATGCATCTAATTCTAGTGGTATTGGCCTACATAAATTGACGGCGATTTCACTTTTGAACTGCTGAGATAATTGGATCGTCCAGACGCAACCCAATAATGATATCCCGAAGATTGGTGATGAAATATTTGCAAGCTAATAGCCAAACTCGGAAAGCAGATCAACAGCCAACTAATGTTCACGCTGGCTAGGACATGCACTCCGCATGCCACAAAATCATCCGACTCGCAGAGCTCTTTGCGCCCAGTCCTGTGTTGACTAGAAGCGACCGATAGTGGATAGTGTTTGACCTGGTAACGAAGTATGAAAACATTGGTCAGTAAACTTATTCAGGTAAACAACTGCCTCGTCCCTGTGTGGGAACCCCGAGACTAAACTCACCAGTGATTAACTTCACTAGCAGAAATGGCCTAATCGCGTAGCCTACGGTGCTCATGCATCAAATCTCTCGCCTTCATTGCGTAGCTACCCATTTCCCGAACTAACCAAATACGCCATCGCCTCGAAAGCTTCAATGTATGTCTCACACTCTCTCGCTTTCCGGTGATCGAAACTATAGTTTGGAACAATATACCCACGGTACACAGTTTATAGCTGATAAATGAAATTGAATTGAGCGTCTACAAACATTCGTAAGTTCACTCCTCTCACAGGAAATGTAGTCTACTAAATGGCTTACCTTCGATGAACGCGCGGGTTTTCATCAGCAGCTAGTAGTTTTGTTTCGTATGGCATACGTTTCACACCTTAAGTTTTCATAAACGCAACCAGACCATACTTATCGTTTGCACAACACCCGTTATGCTAGAGTAGGCACAGATCAGTTGTCAACTTGCCCACCTCTCGATGATCAACACCTATGACATCAACAGATCTGTAGTAATTATGCCTGATAAAGTTACTCGACAATCGAGAAAGCATTCGACTTCCGATAGGTTTCCCCACCAAACACACACAATCAATATATAAGTAACATTTAACCTCCCACCTCTCTGCCAAATAGAATTCAACTAAAAATATCGCACAAATATCACGTTCCTAAACCCGAAAATTCTCCGAAAATCCCGAGTATTTCCACACGCTTTGACTCAAAACACTGCTTTTCTCTTCATTTTTGCTCGTCGGTTTTCTCTCGGGTATGCCATTCTCCAACGATTCTGTTTTCTTTTGCGTTCTATTCCAATTCAGGGTAGGATAAACCAGTGCCTTGTTGTCAGTTCACAGAAACCCAACTTCGTAAGTAGCAAAACGACAGATAATCTTTTGGCCGAATTCGTCAAATGCATTGTGATGCTTAGTAAAAATTCACCCAGAGAATTCATTGCAATACCTTTCACCAGTAGGCCTCTTTTACTCGTTCTGAAAATACAAACGGCTTCCCACCAAAATACCAACTAACCCTGGTTCTGTATTTTCTTAAGCAGTTTGTAATCCGGTGAATTCGTTTCTAATGCTTGACAATCTCATAACATTTGTACCGTTATTTCCACATGTATTCGCCTCAGGATTTATAAAGTTTTCATTTATTCGTACCGGATCAAAAGATTAGTTTGCGGGAAAATCAGTAAAATGAAACAACAAAATAAAGTGCCCCATCGTGTGTATCGCTGTCACTCAGATAAAAGAGTGTACTCACATTTACGTGCGACACTCATATTCCTGGGCTCGGCTTTCTGTTAGCAGTCATGGTGTTGCTATAAGCAAATGCTCCAGCACTTGAGGATTCCACTCTCATGCCATAGTAACCATGTGTTGGCATATAGATTACGAAGGTTTACTTCGATTTCTGTCAATCACCTCAACAGTTCATCCACTGCACTAAAATATTCAAGTGTATTTTACGTTTGCCACATGCAAAATGAATTAGAATACATCATTTTTATCTATGCGAAAACCTGGGTGAAATATCAAGTGAAAACCTCTCGCGTGATACTGAATGATTGATGCCCGCCGCACAGTCATAAGACGGTAGATGCTGATAAGGGATGTTGGAACAAGTTATTTTTAAGGATAACTGCAAAAAAATCATTCTCCATTCCCGACACAACACCCTTTTTCCGACCAATTACATTTTATCCCTCGGTTCTTCCAGTCAGGCGTTCAAACATTCGTTATTTCTACAAAAGTGATTGGTTTTACTCTCGACGCTGTTAAACAGAATTCGGTTTGTCATTCCGTGTCCAGGTTTGCAGAAGTCAACTGTACCGAAATAGTTCAAAAGTGGACCAATGCAGCTGGCGTATACGGTAATAGCGAAACCTATGGAATCAAATGCAGTAATTTGCACAGACAAAACGATGGTCCATACAAAACACCCCGAGGTAGATGTCCTCCATCACAGATAATAATCCATTTAACTCGAGGACAAGCCGGAGCACCCTTCGCAGGAAACGGTTTTACAAGTCAGTGAGGTGTCACAAAACCATAATGGACACAAATCGACTTTTGTGATCCCCAATCAGTATCGCGCTCTTCTGCGAATGAATAAATGGTGCTGTTTAGTGATTGTATGTTGAAATGCGGTTAGGTTTGTTTACAGGGCTGGGTGAAATTTTCAAATGGCT
>NW_008751773.1:653168-654726 GCF_000715545.1 Opisthorchis viverrini | reverse complement strand
GGCTGGGTGAAATTTGTCAAATGGCTCTTAGGCTACACGACGCTGATGCATCGTCAGCTCAACAGCTGTGGGCAGTGAAGCAACGATTTTAAGGGATTGCATTGGCCACACGAATCACTCCGTTATCACTGGCACGAGTGTCTGACACTGCACATTAATGGGATCGTATAGAATCCAACACCCACGCGATAGCTACATGTGTTTCGACCCCCACATCAGTTGTCAGCGTACTGCGTTGTATTACCCCGGATGATTGCCCAGTATCCCTGTCAAAGAAGACCAGTTCCTGCATTGAGCGTCAGCCGCAGTAGAGCGGTGGATAAAGCCTGCTGTGGCCTTAGTATTCCCAACTCAAGCAACAAATCGAACGAAATCGAGTTCGGGGATTTCAAATAGTTTACTGGATGAACTGCAACTCTGAACTGGTCTATGGTTGTTGTGGCTATGGCAAGTGTCTGCGTCTGTGTAAATGAAGTCCTTGAAACTCCCTATTAATGAACCGCGTTGTGTGCAACTCGGTCAATCCGACAAATGCATCTTTGCTGTTGCTAAACTGGAGTTAGAAACTTTTTCTGAACTACAGTTGGCCGCCTGGATTCATCAGCGTTACCATTCCGGTGACTGTTTCTGAAGTGGAGAGTTTAAAATCGTGATTTTCGAACGGAGCTACGCCAAGTTGGTTTCATTATGTCAGAAGACACCTCCGTTATGATTAATACAGGAAGCGAAACAGTGCGTATCGATTGGTCCGGCATATTGTCGTCTAGTTAGGGGGATATTATGAGTCTTTTGTTATTAACAGTCAGCGAAGAACCTGAACATCGCACAGGGTGAGCAATAGGAAACTGTATCTCCATGCAAAGTACATTTCAGTAAACCTTACGTTACTTGAAAGGAAAAGTTCATTTACTTTCCTTATCAACAAAAATACACCATAGTTTTATTGGTACCATTCAGACCCAGGTTAAGGTGAGACTAATGTGAGCGATTAGAAAAACTCAAGCCTTATTCGAATGTCAACATTAAGTATACCATTAAGCACAAAGCTTTATCCTGAGGGGTATAATTGAAAATCTTGAGTATTCCAAAAGCTTTTCTATCATGAAGACCCAACATTTTGCCTTATAGCTTGCTTCTTACGTAGGACTGCTGCGATTCAAGGGACTTTTCCAATTTTATCCTAATACTGCATATGCCTCCCTAAAGAATTCTGATTTTTCGGTGGCGCCAGTGACCATCTGAGGTAAAACATTGAGCAAAATGACTGCGACAATTTAAGAGAATGTCAGTGAATTGTGGGTACACTATTGGTTAGAATCTAAATGAATATTTGGCCTAATGCATCGATCAGGTAAAATATTTACATTAGGAATTGAAGATTTGCTAAGAAATATGAAAATTTCCCAAGTTAGGCACTACACTGCCAAGCACACCGCATCGCTGGCATCTTTGAGTTGAGACAAACCGGGTGATGACTAACTGGAGAGTCTTCATCCATCATCATCATCATTGTCAGCTGTAATAACCGCGTACTCGTCGTACAGTGGTTGCAGCTGCC
>NW_008751773.1:649986-650475 GCF_000715545.1 Opisthorchis viverrini | reverse complement strand
GGCAAATGATACTTCCCGTTTGCTCAGGCCGAGGAAGGGGGTTTGGTTGAGGTACCCCATCTTGAGCGCTTGACTCAAAAGTCTGACACACAAGCCAGTGGATGACGTAGGGTTTTGTTCGGGGACCCTGACCCCAGCCTCTGACTCAAAAGTCTGACCCACGAGGCGGTGGGAGAATGTAGGGTTTTCTTTGGGGACCCTGCCCGGAGCCGACGACTCAACAGTCTGACCTTCTTGGATGCAGGGGTTCGCCTAACCCGAGGGCGCAGGGAATAAGGCATTACTGTCTCATTCCTGATGCGGTTGCGCACATCAGGTCCCTTTTGAGCAGCACCGGGCTCTTTGGTTTTAAAAGTATTTCGACCGTATTGGATAATGCACCGGTGGTCACGGTCATCCGTTGGGCGATCGGAGTGTGCGGTTTTTGGGGCCGACCTTTTCTAACCCGTCCTTCCTCGGGGGAAGGCAGCATCGCTGCTCCCATAAATA
>NW_008751773.1:619858-649389 GCF_000715545.1 Opisthorchis viverrini | reverse complement strand
CTGCTCGGTTGCAGGGGGTTGGCCTAACCCGAGGTCGCAGGGAATAAGGCATTACTGTCTCATTCCTGATGCGGCTGCGCACAGCAGGTGCCTTTTGAGCAGCACCGGGCTCTTTGGTTTTAAAAGTATTTCGACCGTATTGGATAATGCGCCGGCGGTCACGGTCAACCGTTGGGCGATCGGAGTGTGCGGTTTTTGGGGCCGACCTTTTCTAACCCGTCCTTCCTCGGGGGAAGACAGCATCGCTGCTTCCATAAATATGGACATGCTGGTCGCCTGGGGGAAACACCTTACTGCCTTCACACTCCTGTCGCAGAGGACGGTACGACTTTACCCCCAGACCGCCTCGTAGCACGATTACTCGTAGTACGGGGTCTCGCTGCTCCCCTTTGGCCTTCCTGGCATGGTTGCACTTTGTGGAACGAAGTTCCAGCCAGTGTAGCCCGCGGGATCGCTGCAGCACTCAAGCCCGACCACCACGTCAAGGTGGCTGCTTTAGGTCGGGAGAGAGTCTTCAGGATTGTTTATTGTTTCCGGTTATCTCGAGATGTTCATCAGACAATCGGGCGAACTACGCTGGGATGCCGCTGCAAATAATGTCTTCCAGTGCCACTGTATTTTATGGGTAAATAAAGGCTTTATGAAATCCAGACAATGGCTATCGTATTTGTGCAAGTGCAATGGGCATACCCGAGTCTTGTCTGATCCTGTATCACCTTTGTAGTCTCAGGTTTCCAACAAGAGCGTTTGTTCGTGACTACGCTTGCAACTGAGGTGTAAATGAATTCAGCTATTGGTGGGTGTGGGAAATTCGAGTAGTCTCTCGTAGCGTTGACTTAAAATAAACCTGACACTACTAGTGAGTAGTCATATTTCGAAATTATTAGGACAACCCATCTAGATCACTGGTTGCTGTGCTGTCCTCATGACAATACGGATTATAACCGAAATGCATATTAGTGCGGTAGTTACACGCATGCACACTGTATTTAAAATTTTGTGCCAGTAGTTCTTATTAGGCCTGAGCCAGACGTGAAGGACTTTTTTATTACCTTGATGATGGACCTACGGAAAGCTATGTGCTCATGATGCTACAATTGTATGTACGATTACGATTCTGAACATCTGGATTCTTCATTTCGGATAAAATGGAAAATTCTCTCCTCGGTTTACTAGTCAAACCAGAATTCCAACACATGTATGTGGATATCTGTCCCAGCCAAAATGCTCTACCTGTGTTCGTAAATTTTTCTGCTGCGTGTATGCGAAACACGGTTCTTCAAATACATCCTAACCTGACATCTAACGGTCATTTCTAGATATGAATGAGCTACTAATACCATATCAAAATATCTGTACCTCAGCTCCAGTCAAGGTGGGCAATTTCATCATGCGGAGAACAGAGCGTGGAACCCTCACATTTAAGTGAATTTTTGTTGAATACGCACGGAGGCATTGAAGAGAGTTCGAATGAGTCCTCCGTTCATAAAATAAACACTTCGCCAACGAGTTTGCTATGCGCCGTAAGCAATGTACCGCTTAGCGGGAAAGGGGGTGTATTATAAAGTACATAAGAAATGCGAAGACGATATTTGTACACAGGATAGTATTGCGGTAATCAGGTCAGTTGTGGGCGGTAAGAGAGATCAGAAGTGAACTAAAAAGTATACGTTTTGCATAAAAGATCAAACTACCTGCTCCACGATGGCCGATATCGAGTCAACGTACTGTTTCAGTTTAACTTTGGTTTCTGCTATCAGTTTTTCCTTCCTGGCAGTTTCCGACTGCATAGCATCCAGTTCCTGTAGAATAAGCGAGATAAGCTGCGAAATTAAAACGCACTTCTTGTAACAGCAAATCAGGACGTTGGGAGGAGAGGAGAAAACGCTTCTTTACAAACCATGAATCCAGGTCTCGACATGCTTCCAAAAGACTAGCCATGTGACGGTCATTTATCCCGTGCCGTGACTCTGAGGTATCCGAATCGGCGGAGGCATTGGTGGATGAGAGAACTAGGAATATATTCTGTATGGAGTAAAATGCTTTGCAAAATCACAGATAATTACATCCAACTGGTTTTCAAAGTTTGTCCAAACCTGATTATCCTCGTCCGGTGTGTCATGAGTCTCGGAGGTTTGATCCATGAAGAATCAACAATGTGCTGAAATAGCAGAAAGTGTGAAAAACTGTAGGTAAGCATACGTATAACGATCACCTCACTCAGAGAAGAACTGCCTCCAAGAGAACACACCTGGGTCCAGCGAAATTCGTCAATAGAGCAAAGAAAGACAATATGACTTCCAGAGAAGTACCGAAAACATCCAGTTAATTGGCCTACCAACTCACGAATAAAGATTATCTTCCGTTCGAACCTAGGAAGTAAGAAGCCGGTGACTAAAACTCGAAAGGGTAAAATAGGCCCGAAAGTGAGTAACTTGTAACGCTCACACTAAGTGTTACGGATGGAGGCAGGCTTTATACTATTTGCTTCAATAGCTTCACTGTAAATCTCCTCTCGGTTAAATGACACAGCGAAGTAGGCAAGCTTCGGGAGACAAGTGAGCAGTAATGAAAAAGCCGTCACCAGTGTTCCCTGTGCCAACAGCGACAGAAGGATTCAAGAGACTGTTATCATGAACCATAGTACAGAAGCCAAATTCACATTTTCGCAGGGTAGTCTTGAATGCGACTCAACCGTTACTCTAGTGAGCACACATGCTTCTTGTCACATACGGCATACTCGCAAAAGTTTCTTTCACATGAAACAGGAAGCAGAACTGTGCTCAATAAAATTATGTGATATGACGCTAGCGTTATGAGGATTAAAATGGAATCCAGGTGTTGGGTGGCAATGGGATGAAACGAAATCGAATGTGGAAGCTACCTTGGAACCATAAACGAAAGACTAAGGGAACATCATCATTGACAGCAGTACCAGGGAATACCGGTACTTTACTGTCATACGATAAAGTCAGTTTCTCAGAATGGAGCCTTAGGATGAAAAAAGGACAAAAGGATGGACATAGAAAAACCCTATCTACGCTTGAGAGACTCAGCCATACATTCGGGAGAGGAACCGACGGCGTGGATGCCACTGACATCGGTTGGCCACCTTACATTTCAGTGTCACCAACTAAGCACAGAGAGGGTGACATGAGCCCTATCGTGGAAAACAAAGGTACCACGAGCACCCGTAATATCACGCATTCCTCGGTCGTCATGTTTTGTCCGCCGTTTGCCCAGCAATCTCTCCTCCGGCCATGCGTCGGTTGAAGAGCACCCAGGGGTAGGTTAGGGCATAACTTCGCAGCAGCAATTGCCGTCACCATGGCTGGGGTCCTGGGACGGGAAAACCCAATGTTTAGTGGCTATGTCACGCAACCAATGGCCGTCCCGCATCAAAGCCACCATCTTCACTGCATAGCTCTATCACTCGAAAGAATCTCCGTCGCGTTGTTCCCATTCCCCTATTATCGGTGGATGAACTTGAAGCACCCAAAACCACTACCTTTCGGTACATGGCTTGTACCTAACAAAGACTTCCTGAATCCGAAAAAAGCACGGCAAGAGAGCTCCTCTCGGTAGGCGGTAACTTGAAATATGAAGCACAAGGCTCAGCCCCCTAACTCGCAATGCTAAATGCATTCCTTCGGTGAAGTAACTTCTGCCTTACCGAAAAACGGCTTCCTTATCATCTCACTGAGAATTTGGCGATCCCAAATACAACTCTCATCTATGGGCGTCCAAAGGCCTGAAGAAATTTGGGATCCGCCACCGGAAGCGACCCAAACTGTAGTCTGATACCCTCGTTCTTTGGGACATTTTGATGTCATCCCTGACGAAAATTGGCGAAAGCAGTTCTGGTCATTCATATTCGTGCGCT
Organism: Opisthorchis viverrini; assembly: GCF_000715545.1. Taxonomy (NCBI): domain Eukaryota; kingdom Metazoa; phylum Platyhelminthes; class Trematoda; order Opisthorchiida; family Opisthorchiidae; genus Opisthorchis; species Opisthorchis viverrini. The sequence continues at coordinate 645,506 of NW_008751773.1, read as the reverse complement.
AACTTCATCTGCCGGAATTCCAATTTCTCCTTGAATCCTTAGAGGAAAGTTCAAAGACTATAAGCCATGCCACTTGAACAGATTTTCCAGCAACGCGTGGCCTCCCGCCCACCTTGGATATCGTTGGCAAACTCCAGCTCAACAGAACCCTCGCTCGGTTGTATCCGAACTCCAGCGTTTTGGAGACCTACGTGAGTTGATTTCCCCATGAATGGAGGAGGCATCAGTACAAGTAAGAAAGCTTTTGGAGAGCGTCCCATAAATCTCGAGCGTCCAGAGATGGGCGAATATTAAGAGTGTATGATATTCGCCAACTTCTGAGGCACAAGTGAGTTGAAATGAATAAACCTGTCGACATCAATGATCTCAACCTTGAAATGATGGGAAACCACGATTGTAAGTTGCCTTTATGCATGCCCCTGCCCTACTAATCGATGGAGCACGAATATATGGTCCACACAACCCCTCCCTGTAGGACGGAAAATAAGCGACGCAGAGTCTAGCTCCAATAGTGTCAAGATGATTCCCGTCATTGCCAGACTCAGCGGGCGCAGTTTCATATAACCTGGACACCACACATGGCTGCGATGGCCTCTCTGGCCAAAATCGAGACAACAAGCACTGATTGAGGATTCTACTATCGTCCTTAAACATAGCGGTCGTGAGATCATCTAGGCAAGCATCTGGGTGGCCTTAAGAGGGAAAATTTATTTGCGCATTTCCGAAGCCATCGGATTCTCCCGGTTCAATGTTCAGGGATCGGATGTGGGTTGGGAAATTGATTGAGCATTTTCGAGTGGTCAGTTCACTTGTTCTTGTAAGAGTCCGACATAGCCATTAAGGCGTTTTGCTTTTCCAGAGATAAGCAATCCATTCCATCGTGGTTTGCTCCGTTTATCAGAGGGCTCTTTGGGCTAGTTCCACAAATCGTTTTCGCACAATCTGTTTCTCACTTCCTCCCTTTCCTCAGCGTTCTGAACTCAGCGAGCTCCTCGCTCCAGGTAGATCCTGTTTATCACCTGATACTTTAACATTCGCCGATCTTTATTGTGCTCCAGACCAGAAAGAATACGTGTCCGGAACTTACAGCGTGCCAAGAGACTTGCTCGAGTTCGTGTTTAAATTCAGTTGGCTGTGCTGCTCTAACAGCGAAGCGCCTAAGCATCATCATCATCAGAGACGTCAATATCAGTGTTGACACTGGTGCTTCACTGCTTCATTTGGTTATCTTTAAAGCCCTAGAGTGAAAAGAAAAAAACAGTGGGTGAAGTAGGGGACCTAGTGCTGGCCTATGATAGGCAACGAGGTGACTACACCTCCAAGTGCTCAACTGGACAACCTGGAAGGCAACTGGCAGCAAGAACGCCACTGACATCGATCATCTGACACATCTTACCATGTCTCAAGCCAACCACGGGCGAGGTCTCTGCGACCTCATCTTAAAAGGCGTACAACTCCAACAACATCCAGTCTTCGTGATCTCTTTCACGCCTTTCTGCCAAGTCATGCTTTGTCCACCTCGTGGTTTGTACCATTCTGAATGAGACACGGAGAAAAACGCTCTTTGCAGTAAACGGTGTTTCGGCATGCGTAGTACATGGCCGAACCACTGTAGTTGATGGTTCTGGACGTCTTCCGCACAACTTAATACATGTTTTATAAACACTTCGTTACTAATCCGCTGACGCTATACAAAGCAAAAAATCTTCTGAGGCATCGATGATAAAAAAATCTGAGGACGCCACACCTCTGTCCAAACAGACCACGTCTTGCATCAATACAGCAACACAGGCATTAGTGTAGCCTGGTACATGCGACCCCCAAGAGCCAGCGATAGCCAATGCCGCCCACAAGCGGCCAAACGTGATTCGAACCTTTGAGATTCTTGCGCTGACTTCAACAGACACACTTCCGTGTGTACCGCGGTGTGTACAATTTTGCATAACCTCCAGTGACTCCTTGAATTGTAAGGGGTATGTTCGGAGACTGCACGTTCTGTAGCGTGAATGTGCACCTTGAAGTTAGTAGTGCACAGAAAGAGCCAGTAAAAAAATACCTCAGCTGTAACACCTTCCGGTGCCTAGCTGGCATGCTACCCGAAGGAAGCACGAGGGCTTGGATATAGCCAGGTTGCCCAAGCCTAGACAGGGGAAGTCGAGAGGCAGAGGTCAGGTTCGAACTGCGGAATTTCGTTCAGTAAATTCGCGCTCTAACCACTTGAGCCATCTCGCCCCGAAAGAGCCAGTGATCAGCACATAACTGCAACAAGCAGCCATTTGCTCGATTCCATATGAACAGGACCACCCAGGTAAGCTGCAACATTACGTCGGTCCACGTGCGCATTTATATCCTCGGCAAACACAACACATGAGCATTTAGCTTACCTTAGTGAAGCACTCAAAGCATAGTAAAAAGTGCTACTGAGAGTATTAGAGCTAGTTTATTGTGGGGTAAGCGGACAATGAACAGCCAAGGATAGTTGGCACGTTTACATTGCATTCCCACACAAGTTTTCAAAAAACAACACACGAACAACTACTCCAGCAGCAACCGTGAAGTTTGACGGTAGAAAACAAAACCAACACCGACAGAGCCAGTCGCAGCGAATTCTGGATCACTATAGGTGGACAATCGGAGGCGGGGGGGGGAGTTAGTTCAACAACCGCAATCCAATGTTAAATCTTTGTTCCATAGGGATATCACAAGCCATTATAAAGCGAACCCATCGAACAATCAAGGGTAGCTTGTTGCTCAGCTTGTTTCAGAGTGCGAACGATGAATTTTGCCATACAAACCAGCGTCGGATTTTGAAGAGTAAATTTCAGTAACGACAAGGGGCGGCGAACGGATGCAATCCGTACGGATGGATTCACAAATGTCGTCAGAAATGGGGAGAGAAAAAATGTGAAAAAGAAAGAAGCGAGGTGACATCAATAACCTGTTCCACTTACCTGGCCTGCTGTATGCAGTAAATAAGGCGACTCAGCCGATGGTACCATGTGACAGTTGATTATGAACTGCGATTGACGGTTGTACATGCGCTGGGACACTGTCAGCGCCCGGATCCAGAAGGCAAGACCATTAGAGCCTTCAACCGAAGCCTTTGGCTGAAAAGCCTAACAACCTGGATCGGCGGCGGTTGACGTGGTCTCTTTAAGGCAGTCTACATTCTTACGAGCAAGTAACAATCTGGTATTAGATTATCTGTGAACGTCAGGGATGAGGAAAAGACGTCCAGCTCAGTAAATACATGGGCCAATCGATATAGGTAATTTTAGATCAGTGCTTTTCGCCTCGTCACGAGGATTTCAGTGTGGTAATATTTACTCTCAGTAGGACCTTCGTCAATCGGCTTAAGAAGGTTTATTAGAGCACGCACACCCTGAACCCATGAACAGAGAAGGCGATTTCAGTCAAGCCACTATCGACCGAATAAAAGTTAATCGCTGAGGAGTCCCCGGTGCCCCTCGCTTAAACACCTCTGCAAGATGCATTCCATCTTGTCGGCTTCCTAAATAGCCCGTCTACCGAGAATTAACTGATGACCGCCCAAAATATACTCATCTAAAAACTGCCAGCACTAGTCGTGTGTGCAAGGTTCGAAAGGGTCATGACATCGATTACAACGTGAAATACTGCATGCGTGGATGGAAACACATCATGACTAGTCGGGAGGTTACCGAGACCAAAAATTCGTAGCAAAACAATGAGCCAGAGAGCAGATTTCCAAACTGTATATTGAAAACAACATACATATTTCGATCACAAGGGAGAGCAGAACAAAGATTAGGGAGTTAGGCGCTTCGGATCACGCGGAAACATGGAGGTTTTTCTTATATTGTCCAGTCCGAGGAAGAGCATGGTGACGCGCTCCAAACCTAAATTATATACGTAAAAAGTAAGAGCGATTTTAATAACCCTACTCGGTAATCGGTCTTCGCGAAAAGAGGAAACAGAATAGTTGGATAATTACATAACGAAGCCCGCAACCTCCTTGAAACATGACTAGAAGCAGAGTGAAAAGAGCGAAAAGCTGTCAAGCTGTCTTCAACGTCTGTGATACCTTAGTTCGATATTTGGGGGATAATAAAGAGATCAATAACAGGTCGACATATATGAGTCTAGAATATGCAACGCAAGGAGAAACACTTGAATATGTGGAACGTTTTACTTATCTTGGAAGCTGTATTAGGTCCGATGGTAGGATGGCAGATGAGGTCAGTGCACGAATCTCTAAGACTCGGGTCGTGTCCACTAATTGGAGACACCTATGGCATCAAAGCGGCATGCGCGCATCAGGCTACAATACTGGCTGTTTTGTTGTAAGGCTGTGAAACGTTGCTTGCTCAAGCAGCGGAACTGCGACTTCTTAGGTCGTCGAAAACCGTTGTCTCAGAACCACACTGGTGTGGGCAGGTGCCAGCTAATCCCCAAAGAGATGATTAGAAAACGGGTATCCGGTTGTGCAACGGGGACTTCAGTCGAAGAATGTGTACAGCACCAGAAGCTGTATCGGTAAGGCCATGTATTACACATGTCGAAGCATCGTTTGTCAAAGAGAGTCGATTTCAGTGTATCGCAAGCATAGAGGTGGTCGGTCTCTGATTTAGTAAAGGGGTATGAGAGATTACGAAAAGTTTGCGTTCTATCAGCGTGACTCGCCTTCCAGGATGAAGTCCGCTTGATCCTTGTCCGGTCGGAGACGCTGCAAGAGGCGGATGCTCATCGATGTCAGTGGCGTTCTTGCTCTCCGTTTCTATCTATATCGCCCGAATGACTATACGGACTTGTAGTCACCTCGGTATGATTGTGGTAGGCTAGCACCATTCGCCATTTACTCTTATTATTTTCTTTAAAGCAAGGCATTCAATTAAATTATGGTTGTACGACATTGGAGCATCAGTGACGAACACCACTGTTCTGCTGCCCATGATGATGACACAATCGGACAAGTTCAATACACTTTAGGCTTTTAAGTTCACCACCGTTGAAACTAAAGCTTCACCGTTGCACAGAGATAGAAATTTTAGTTGAAAAGTGAACAAATGCAAAAGGGTCAATCGTGGAAAATTGGCGTCGGCCTACGACGAATACTCGAGCAACTGAATTCGAAATTTACCGACCGAAGAAAACCGGTGGCATAGAGTGGGACTATAGGCATAGCAAACCCAAACAAGCACACTGTGAATAGTGTAGATTCGATCGACAAGCAAATGGCATCACCGGCAACGTCCACACTCCCCGTTCACAGTGGACACCGTTGGCCATTTGCGTTCCGTCCAGAAAATGAGAGTGGCTGTATTCTTCGCGACAGACAAGCAGAGTATGGACTCGATGTACTTGGCTTATGGTGAATACTGAAAGTGTATTGGAACGACGAAGTGCCCAGTAGTGTCCTGGGATGCTGGTAGAAGATTCTACGCCTTTTCACATTGATCCAATATTGACTGATCTGGATAAACGCTCCGCAAAGCAGATTCTGGACTGCCCAAACTCTAACTGCGAACACTCATGCTCAGAATGGCGGCTACAGCGTAGGCGATTAAAAACACGAGTTCAAACAGTTCACTGGTGACGATGTGACGATCATCAAACCATGTGCCACCATTCCTGTTCCATTTTAATCTTACCGTTGATAGTACCTTTCATAGTGGCCTAGAGGTAGACCCGAAGTTTTCAGTGGCTCAGTTGACGGACTATTTTTTTCCGAACGTGTTGTTAAGTGATGGGTCAATGATCGTCGGCTTGTTCGCTGAGCTGGGTAATTTGCTTGCAAACGTTTCATCACCAATCGAGGTGACATCATCAGTGCGTTATTGGGGAGCCAAAACACTTCCATTTTTATCACAATTTTTATATTAGTTATAAAGCTCGTTTGTGAGTGCTGGCTAATACAGGAGCATTCAGTTGGAAAGTGTGTCTAACAGTATAATTTGTAGTGACTTGGTCATGCAAAAATTTCTTCTGCCGTGTTGTTCGCCGCTCACATTTCGGCGTGGTGCATGAACAGACGTAGTGAACCTTGGAACTCTCGGAGGTAGGTGAAAGGGATTACGAAAAGTTTGGACACTTAATGCGAGTGACCTGTCTGTAATTGAGAGGAGACGCTGCACGATAAGGTGTTCTTGTCAGTTTCTATCCATATATTCTACAAAAATCGTTCAGCTGTAGCACTCTTTCGGTGCCTAGCTGTCATGCCGCCCGAAGGCTGGGATACTGCCAGGTCGCCCAAGCCTAGACAGGGGAAGTCGAGTGGCGGAGGTCGGATTCGAAACACGGACCTTCCGGTCAGTAAATTGCGCTCTAACCACTTGGGCCATCTCGTTCGCTGTTTGTAGCTGATACTGATTCACGTGTAGCGCTGACTCAAGATATCCTTTGAGTTGACTCATCCCTCTCAAAAAGAAAGTCCCCGCAAAGTATACATGAAAGCTACTGCAATTGACTTTAGACGTACACCTTAGCCTATGTTCCAAATGTGAAGTACAATTCCACTTTCTAATTAGATGGTTAGGGATCCGATCGCACCGATCATTAACAGCTAAGGGTGCGTTACATCATTGATCAACAGGCTAAACGATACTTCAGAGTCGAAGACTAAACATGCCAAGTGTAGAGACGAACTATGAGAACCGGGATTTATGTGGTTTTTGCGGCCAAAAGCAGCAACAACGAATGAGTCATTCAGACCTGGGAAACTCCTTCACCGAGTTTAGTTGTAATACTTGCGTCAGACCTAATTCAACTGTTGGGATGGGCAAAATACGCCACAGTCTCCAGTGAATCTCCAAATGCGAAGTTTCTGATCTACAATCGGCACTATCGCCAACGTCATCAGCAACGATGGAATATCATTGTTGAACATTCACGATTGACTACCGAGTTGTGAAAAAGTGAAGGTAGGGACCTAACACTAGACTACTAAAAATATTAAGGCATATCTACAATCCCAGAAATCCCAAATATCCGGATGGCTCAGTGGTTACAACCCCTATTTACTGGCCAGAAGGCCCGTGGTTCGAATCCGACCTCTGCATCTCGGCTTTCCTTGTCTAGGCTTGGGCGACCTGGCAGTATCCCAGCCTTCGGGCGGCATGACAGCTAGGCACCGAAAGAGTGCTACAGCTGAACGATTTTTGTAGAATATATGGATAGAAACTGACAAGAACACCTTATCGTGCAGCGTCTCCTCTCAATTACAGACAGGTCACTCGCATTAAGTGTCCAAACTTTTCGTAATCCCTTTCACCTACCTCCGAGAGTTCCAAGGTTCACTACGTCTGTTCATGCACCACGCCGAAATGTGAGCGGCGAACAACACGGCAGAAGAAATTTTTGCATGACCAAGTCACTACAAATTATACTGTTAGACACACTTTCCAACTGAATGCTCCTGTATTAGCCAGCACTCACAAACGAGCTTTATAACTAATATAAAAATTGTGATAAAAATGGAAGTGTTTTGGCTCCCCAATAACGCACTGATGATGTCACCTCGATTGGTGATGAAACGTTTGCAAGCAAATTACCCAGCTCAGCGAACAAGCCGACGATCATTGACCCATCACTTAACAACACGTTCGGAAAAAAATAGTCCGTCAACTGAGCCACTGAAAACTTCGGGTCTACCTCTAGGCCACTATGAAAGGTACTATCAACGGTAAGATTAAAATGGAACAGGAATGGTGGCACATGGTTTGATGATCGTCACATCGTCACCAGTGAAAGCATATACTGCTACAAATCCCATCAGGTTTCCCTATCGATGAAGTCCAACCGTCTGCGGATAGCCATAAACGCCCCCCCCCCTAACTAGTCGACTTGCGAAAAATGTTATAAACCAAAAGCAATATATAGAAGCTTAGTCTCCTAGTGATCAACTGTAGTTTCATCTTTTCTTAAAATTGGGAAAGAAATCGATTATTTCCAGGAAAGTGGAGCTTGTCGTTCGGACAACTTGTAAAACAAAAGGATTAATTCCTTCACATGCGTGTTTTCAGCATATCCCAGGAAGAGAAGTGTGATTAGATGAAGAAATAGGTTTTCACTGAATACCCAACACGCATGTACTCACCTATTCCACCTCCGGCGTGTGGTGGACAACCATAGCGGAATGCATCAATATAGGATTTTATTTTCTCGATTTCTGAAAAAGATTTCACGTATTTTAGTACGAAAAGTGGACGGGTGATGGATAATATCAACAACCTGCTTCTCAGCAAATCAGAAGAAAGCAGTACCACTGAATTTAACCCAAAACAAGCAAAAATCGTTTAGGCGACCCCGGATTCATTTTTGGTACAACTAGTATGCGCTTAGGCTTATCATTTAGGCTAAGCGTTAAATATGAAAACCAAGATAACACTCAACAGGATATTTCTAGTCCCGTAGTTTGCTATACAATTTATACTCGAAAAGGTGTGGTAAGTCAATCGGGTCAGACGTCGTGGATTTTCATTGTGTGAACTTATGTCACCGGCCATGTGTGTATCGAGGGTGTCAGTTGGAAAGATGAAACGACGCCTGAAAGAGAGTGTTATCAACAGTTTCATTGGCATAATTTTTCGGTTAATCCAGTGTGACTTGCACGAATCGAATTATGTAAACTAACCATGAAGTCAGTTGACTCAGTCACATGTCGGCGTACTATGGTGTGGCTCAGCGGAGGAACCAAATACAAGGTAACAAACAAAGTACAAACAGAATACAATACAATATAAATACAAAAATACAAAATACATTGTATGTTACAGTGCTGCTCGTGGCCGAACGGCGAAGTGTTCAAACTACTAGCTGGAAGGTCGAGAATCTACGGATTTTCATGGGATGCGCACTGATATCTTTTCAACACAGATCTGTTTAATTTACAGGAAGAAATCTCTATTGGCAACGTCGAATAATTAACAAACGGACACGGGTTACTGAGTAGACAAAATCAGAGTAAAACAACACAGCTACCGGCTGTCGATGTCGCTATATGAAGGTAACCCTCAGAAGAGATCACCCCTGCCTGGTTCCTGGAAGTTTCCAGTAAATTTCGGACTCCTCTCACACAGTGACTATATCATAACCCGAGCTCTGAAACACTCCATGTCACCTGCCTACTCAAAACGTAAAAATGCCAAGAATGCATATCGGATGCGCTACCGGCTATCCGGTTTCCCTGGGAGTGTAGCGCTAAGCGAAATAGCAACGTAAACTAAACGTATGTTTTGTGTTTAGTTTGTCTGCATGCATTGGAGAAAAAGCCGTTCAGGTGAACACCGACAGCCCGATTAAAAGTGTAAAATCGATATCATATTTTTTTTCACCCATTCAGATCGACTCCGCACCTTGTATTAGTAACCGAGATGGCCACAGTATTCAACCGTCATTCCCACTCTTTGTTGAGTAGCTGCAACGGGTAAACGGATGCCAGGAAAAAATATAATTAGGCAACCGGGAAGTGCTCGCCTCCATCACTTGAGTGAAAGTAGGCTGTATCAGCGTCAGTCCCCGGATTCCTAACTGATCGAAGGAAGTCAAAATAATGAACTTAGATTACAGAAGCCCATCGGTTTCAGTTGGTCTCATCGTCGTCCGGTACAATTTGTCAGACAAAACCATACGACTCTATACGATTCCCACCTACAGCGCCCATCTTCGTCCAACTACTCTTACAGTAAAAATCATAAGAGGTAAAAATCTCCCTCCCCACCAAATAGAGGGCCATTCATCGAGGGAGAGAGTGAACCACAACCAACAGGTCATCACTTTAGGAAAGTGACTAAACCGACAGTAAGGACGGGGAAGCAACGCAGTGCTCGATCTACGGAAGTGAAATGAAACACGCTACACATTGACTTTTCCTGCCACAATGATGCATCAACTGCAAAGCCCATGATCAGCATTCCAGGTTCGAAACAGGAATGAAAATAGATGAGCAAACAGACTGAAAAAATCAGTAAATAACTTTGCTAATCCAATGAAACCAATCCAATGGAACAGGTTGAACGATAAACAAACTAGCTCTGTCTAAGCTTGGACAACATGGCAGTATCCCAGCCCTCCTGCAACCCTCGGGTGGCATGGCAGTTAGGCACCGAAAGGGTGCTACAGCTGAACAATGCCAACGTATCCCACAAAAAGTCACAAAACAGGTTTGTCTAGTCAGAACCATCGAATCCAAGCTTCTCCCAATTACATTCAACACGGTTAAAACAGTGCGATACTGAGAGGACAGAAAATCAAGTAACAACAATAAACAACAATAAACGTATGCTCATGCTGATTTGAAAGTAAAGAAACCGCACACTTACCGACGCCATGATGCAGTGCTCGTTCAGTCAGCAGAGCTGGGTCATGAATACGTTGGGCACCTGACATAATCTCTTCCCCACGCATGTAAAAATCATACGAGTTGGAGAACTCCTGCGGAACAAATCGGCAGACGACAAAGGTGTTAACGTTCGTGTGCATAAGATGGGAGAAGCTATGTGAACGGTCTTCTCATCCAAAACACAATGTGTGTTTTCAGAAAGGCTACAAAAACATAACCCATGCATACTTCTTTCGAAGCAGCAGCTACCGTGGTGAGAAATTACAGCTGAGTAATGCAAACATTACAAAGGATAGCGGTAGTTCCTGAAGCTGAGGGGACACAGGATTGGGAAGTTCACCTTTTCAGTTGGGTGGGGCATGGTGTAGAAAGCCCGAATATCCAGAGGAAATTTGTCCAGTATGTAAAAATCCGTGCCGTACTTTTGTTTGATCAAGCGACCCAGGAACTTTTCGGCGGGCGTGGTCAAATCATCCAGATCCCCGAGGTCCCAGCCAGCTTCGCGAAGCATCTGGATGCCTTCCCTGTATTCCAAGCGCAGGCTAGATAGAAAAACGTTAAGTCAAGATAAGCGTAAGCTTTTCACCGAAAGCCTACAGTGAGGAAGGTAAAAGATAACGAGGGTGGTTATAGGAAGCTAGTATCCATCGTAATATGACTTCACTAGATGGGCGGGAGAAACTTGGACTAAAACCTCACAAAGTTGTCGAGTCGTTGGATCCATGTGTACACAGCTTACAAGCAAGACGGAATTTAAAATTTACGGAGGGTAGTGCTCCTCCATAATCCCGTTCTGAAGTTAGAAAGCAGAAATTAGGGGTTCATCTATTCGGGTTTTTCTAATTCATTGATGATTTTGAATTGGTAGAAGCTGACACACATTTTTGAGTAAGTACGATCAAACAAATTCGAGTCGGGTGACTCATGCGTTATATTCTACCGACCCGATAAGCGGAAGAGAGGAAATCGGTGCAGTTCTAACCAAAATACAATCTGACATGTTATGAATGTGTACTGTTAACTTGGCCAGGGTCAAATTAAATTTCCCAGCACACGTAGTGAGTAGAGTCAGCGTAAATCAGCCGCCTGATTCGGTCAACTGGGGAAGCACGAAAATCAAAGCCCCCCTACCACAGTCATCTTTGCAACAGAGTTGTAGTTTTACGCACACATTTTCCGTTCAATTAAGCCGAATTGCCAAGCTGAAGTTTGATCTTGTTCTTTTGCCCATCAAAAGTCGTATTCAAGTGAAATTGTTTCACACAGGTGTAGGTGAACAGGTAAATTTGTGCGCATTACTCAAAAGGTCTATCAAATCACGTCGACTGCCACGATCCCTTCTGTCCTTCTTGGGGCTCACCAGTTAGGCACAGTCTCTAGTTTCCGCTATGTGTGCTACTCAAACCCGTTTGTAGCTAAATGCACTAGCTTGCAAACCAATTTATACTTTAACAAACGACCCAACTAGATTCCAGCTGGATCTCTCGTGTGAAATGTCGTTCGACTATACAAAGATCGCCTTATGTTTCAGCTGGTACGACATTGGAGAAATCTCATTACACTTTCTTGACGGAATAAACCATCCATAAAGTTTCCAGAAAGTCTCTGACCGCCCATGGACGGTTTTTGCCATTCCTGGGGCTCACCAAGTATGCCCAGTCAAACTGATGTTTTGCTTGAATAAAAAATGGTGACCACTCCATATTCCCATTCGAGCAGTTCTCATCTTGCCCAGGAACAATTATTCTGGTGAGTCCACACCAACCAGTCACCATTCGAGCCGTTAGTTGAACAAATCACATTGCTCAGCTGTGTTCAAGTTCGTTCGCTGCGACGCTGTGGATCCCGTATCCAGAGCGCGCCGACGGAGTCGTGGTAACAAGCTTGCCTCCACGTCAAACGTCCGGGGGTTCAAATCTCGGCAAGGCCAACGATATGTATTGCCGATGAGCGGAAATTGGATCCAAACATTTCTTTGGTATCAACTCACCGGACTAACTGCGTTCGGACTGGATCGTGGACATTCAAATGCGAGTAACGGGAATGCAGATTTCAATCAGTAAACTTGTTTTCGATTCAACGGCCCATCATATTGAAACGTACCTATGGTAAGGCATGTTTATTAAGCTGTGCTTCTGCCATGATAAACAGCATAGGTCTTCTCGACAGAACACTACTCATAAGTTTTATGAAAAGTTTAAGTCAGTCCACGACCGGCATCATCCCCCTTGGGGTCCATCGGGTAGGCATGGTCCCAGAGTTTCCACTGATTTTATTCTTCCACTTGAATAGCAAACTGTACGTGATGAAGTACAGCTATTTGCAACCTACAGTGATGTTAACAAAATATTCGAATGAGTCTCTCGGTCGGGAAATTCTTCAAGAAGTGCAAAATAAGTAGTCGATTGTCGCAGAGTTTTCAGCGATCTTATGATTGGGACGCATTGTCATGGAAACACACTGCGATATCTAAAGTGTCATGCCAAGCGAAACGAAGAGGCCTCTGTGCAGCATGATCAGTTGAAGAATATCCAAAATGAGGATTTCAAATGAGTGTACTTCATCAATTACAGGTTATTTCTAGGTAAGGCTGCCGTCCACGATTGATTGAATGCCAGCTGAAACTTATGGTTCATTCCGACAGCAATATGTGACTGAAAACTTCTCTTGTACGAGTGGGTAAGACAATCTTCTTATGGAATAATGGATTAACTTGAGTTTGGGATCCAAATGCCCGTGTATCAGCCGAATAGTCGTTTAACCAAAATCTAACGGAGAACGATCATTCTGGCGACATAGTCATTAAAAAGGAATCAAGACAGTCAAGTCTGAAGCAAAGAGAAAGAAATAATGTAACATGGTGTACAACTTACGTCGGCTCCAGAAACTGGAATGGTTCTGACTTGTATTGTTTACGAATAGTGTCAATTTCCGACGCAAATCTAGCAAGACAGAAATAAAACGTCAATGAGCGTGCGCAAAGCTATTGAAGAGGTCACAAAATCCACAGCCCAAACTCATGAAGGTTCGTGGTTCGAACCCAACCTCTACACCTCGAGTTCCCTAGTCTAGGCTTGGGAGACCTGACAGTATCCCAGCCCTTGTGCTTCCTTCTGGTAGCATGGCAGTTAGCACCGGAAAGGTGCTACAGTTGAGTGATGATTGATCGTCTACTCATGAAGCAGTGGATGTAGAAGTTTTCGACCACAGGTTTTAGGCTGGACTACACACAGAAAACGCGAAATTGCAGACATGGAGGAAAACCGGTAGAGAACCAAGGCTGGTGGGAGAGTTGTAAACTGCTATCGTTGTACGTACAATCGTCCATTAAGAGGGCACGAACAATTGCGGTGTTTTCATTATCTTACACGACACAAATGAATCTGATCTCCTAAAAAACCTTATTAAGAGTGTTTGTGAGATTGGGTGAAAAACGAAGGTTAGAAAGGACGGGCAGAAGTAAAAAACTACACAGTAGATCACCGAGCGAAGGAAAAGATCGCTCCTCTTGCTGGGAAAATCAAGCGATAGGTCATGATTGACAAGAAACATTGCTCTCAACTCTCTGGGGAAATGCCATCTCTTAAAAGGAGTCTCTTGATGCCACTACATATCATTACACAGCAGTCAATTTATTCGCTGAATTGTGTTCAGTAATAATTTAAAACGTCCAGATAGACGCGACAAGAGGCATATATGCAGGTGTTTGACGCTTAGTGTTATAGCCAAGGTGGTGTGATCCAAAATGAATCTAGCAAGATGGTGCAGCTAGTCCACAGACGATTACGCTTTAGTGTCAAATTATATCACACCACTCAGATTATAAAACAGCTACCTTGGATCGTAACAGGTTCCTCACTGGATGAAATCGATAGGCTCATTGAATTATCGACCTATGATGCACTCAAGCATATCGTCAAGGTCTAGAAAAGCCGTACTCAGACTAGGATATAAACGAATGGCCTTTCACACAACAATGGAATTCAATTAGCAAGCATCTCTGAAATGCAGACGAACTACATTAGAAGAACATGACAGCACAGTCACGTTTATGCCACGGGAGCTGATCCTAAACAAAAGTGTAGCCGTTCAGAGCCAAATTTTCCTTCGACTGACCAGAGACAGCCACCTTGGAAAACCACCTGGGTTCACGGTTTCGACGTATATTTGCCAGAAGGAAGGGGTAGTTTGCCAAGGTTTCCAAACAAACAGATTAAATCAAGAAATGTGCGTCTCATTATTTACTTGTCCTCTGTGGGAAGGTTGAGGAGGAACAGACGCTCCATCGACCGTTTAGCTGCGGCACATTTTAGTTACATAGTGGTCACGAAACCTGACGAGACCATGGGGGTCGGCATATAGTCTAAACGGAAGTAATCAAGATGCCAGGGTTGGACACAAACCATAGACTTTCAAGTAGTCTCATACATAAACCATTGAACCGTCTCGAACTCGTCGAACTTAATAGATCAACATATTAAGAAAATGTCAAAATAGGTTGTGATGGACCCAAAATGAATTCAAACGACAGTTTGTGCGGCCTAAGCTGACATAGGGAACAGCAGAGAAGTATTTTACCAGCAGACACTGATGGATAGTGTCCGGCGGTGATCCACCGTATCAGTCACCCTGGCCTACCTGGTTCCTTGTTAGGAGGTCTAGATACCTAGAACTCCACAGGTGCTGTTGTTTTTAGGCGACCTACATCAAACAGATCTTGGTGAGCTTTCTTCATCCAGTGGACAATCAAGCTGAATCTGTACGAGTATACAACATTGGCCAACGTAAAACACGCATATCCGAAATTCCAATGGGGCTTACTCTCGTTGCAGTCCTTTGAACATGTTCACAAACATGTCGGCAATGAGATCAACCACCTCGTGATAATGGTTTTTAAATGCCATTTCAATATCCATACCAACAAATTCGGTCAAATGACGATGAGTGTTGGAATCTTCAGCGCGGAACACAGCACCAACTGTGAAGACCTGAAAGCCACAATGAGACGTAACAGTGGTGAACTGAAACCGTAACGGGTTGGCATTAAATTATACGCGCCATATTGAAATTGTGAATAAAAGTGATTGAAGCTATAAGCATCTCCACCACATGCTAGTGATTCTGTAGAAAGTAGCAAATAACTGCACATGAGTTGACCACTATGTCATGAAAGAGCAAAGGCTAGTGAACAATAACAAGAAAGTTACAAACAAGTATCGAACACGAGTTAATCGCCTGAACACAGATCATCTACCACACAAAGCTGCGGGTGAGAATCGAGTAGTGGTTTCTCAGAAGATCCAGCTTTTTCGTACTTCGGGTGTACAGAGTACTTGGTATCAAACACACAAACACACATGTACACACACTGACCGGTCCCTGCACACAAACGAACCGGAAAAAAACACCGGCGGCCAGGTTAACCCGTTGGTGCACAGTTGCCTTGTACAACGATTCAACCAGTGAAAATATTAGTTACATAGTGGTCACGAAACCTGACGAGACCATGGGGGTCGGCATATAGTCTAAACGGAAGTAATCAAGATGCCAGGGTTGGACACAAACCATAGACTTTCAAGTAGTCTCATACATAAACCATTGAACCGTCTCGAACTCGTCGAACTTAATAGATCAACATATTAAGAAAATGTCAAAATAGGTTGTGATGGACCCAAAATGAATTCAAACGACAGTTTGTGCGGCCTAAGCTGACATAGGGAACAGCAGAGAAGTATTTTACCAGCAGACACTGATGGATAGTGTCCGGCGGTGATCCACCGTATCAGTCACCCTGGCCTACCTGGTTCCTTGTTAGGAGGTCTAGATACCTAGAACTCCACAGGTGCTGTTGTTTTTAGGCGACCTACATCAAACAGATCTTGGTGAGCTTTCTTCATCCAGTGGACAATCAAGCTGAATCTGTACGAGTATACAACATTGGCCAACGTAAAACACGCATATCCGAAATTCCAATGGGGCTTACTCTCGTTGCAGTCCTTTGAACATGTTCACAAACATGTCGGCAATGAGATCAACCACCTCGTGATAATGGTTTTTAAATGCCATTTCAATATCCATACCAACAAATTCGGTCAAATGACGATGAGTGTTGGAATCTTCAGCGCGGAACACAGCACCAACTGTGAAGACCTGAAAGCCACAATGAGACGTAACAGTGGTGAACTGAAACCGTAACGGGTTGGCATTAAATTATACGCGCCATATTGAAATTGTGAATAAAAGTGATTGAAGCTATAAGCATCTCCACCACATGCTAGTGATTCTGTAGAAAGTAGCAAATAACTGCACATGAGTTGACCACTATGTCATGAAAGAGCAAAGGCTAGTGAACAATAACAAGAAAGTTACAAACAAGTATCGAACACGAGTTAATCGCCTGAACACAGATCATCTACCACACAAAGCTGCGGGTGAGAATCGAGTAGTGGTTTCTCAGAAGATCCAGCTTTTTCGTACTTCGGGTGTACAGAGTACTTGGTATCAAACACACAAACACACATGTACACACACTGACCGGTCCCTGCACACAAACGAACCGGAAAAAAACACCGGCGGCCAGGTTAACCCGTTGGTGCACAGTTGCCTTGTACAACGATTCAACCAGTGAAAATAAGTCAGAAGAATTAGAGAAATACACTCAGTTGCAAACAAATTTGGTTTTGCGGGAGACTCATCTGGAACCCAACTGAATCTCTCGTTTGTGATGTTTCTAAGCAACTGAATGTGCTGCACCAGGCCGGCTCGTGTTTCAGTTGGTACGATATTCGAGATATCGCGATACGTGTATGTACGTAATGCGCTACTCATAAGGTTGCTGAAAATTCTTCGACAGCCCACGACCGGTTCCCCCGTCTTGGAGCTCATGAGGTAGGCGTAGTCTTCGGGTTTCTGTCAATATTGTGTTCTACTTGAAACCAGATTGCAAGAAATTAGCAAAATCCACTCATGTGTAAAAAAACAATTTGGTTTCGCGAAAGACCCACCTAGAACCCAGTTGAATCCCTCGTCTATAGTGTTTCTATGAATCCCTCGCAAAACCAAATTTATTTGCAAATGAGTGTATTTCGTACAGTTTAGGTTCAAGTAGAACATAAGGTTGATGGAAACTCGGGGACTGTGCCTACCTGATGAGCTCTAAGAAGGGCGAAACCGGTCGTGGGCTGTCGAAGAATTTTCAGCAATCTAATGAGTAGTAGTATAAATCAGAAGATTTTTTTATTACATTTAAGCGACCACACCGCAGTTTTTTTCGTAAGACAGTGCTTTTAACCCGTCCATGGTAACTTCAGAGTACCAGTGTTGACGCTTGTGTACTCCCAGCAAGGACTACGTCACCTCAGGCTGAAAGAACTTTACATTGAATAGAAAGGGTAACAAGGGAAAACAACGCGCAGACTGCTAGAACTCCAAAATCGTACCTGAAAACTACCTGAATGAAGCAACAGCAATGGAAGGGAACGAAGTGGCGAAATCCCATAGAAATACCGGTCGCACGAGACTTCCCATAAAAATGCTTGCTTTGAGTTCACGCTTCACAACGTTTTATATGGAAGGCTCAAGTAGATATGTGAGAATATGACGTAGGTTGCCGGTCTCCGGAGCGCTCCTCAAAAATACACTTTTCGCTCCAACAGGTGAGCGCAAAGGAAAACTGTCAAGTGACCTGTTACCTCCTGTAGGTATCACGACCACACGCCATCAAACTGCACTTATGCAGCTGACTACTCGCAAACAGACATCCTGTTCATTCCAAACAACCATAAAACAGAAGTAAGGAAAGGAACCCCCGGGAATCCAAAACAGCGCAATAAATACTGTTTCCGACAGTCAAAGGTGAGACATGAACAACAAGAGAGTCAATGTCAATCTTTATTTGACACTACATTAACGACCCCGGGACAGTGGCCTGACAAATTTACGATTGGTTCGAGTCAACAGAGGTTGAAAGCAGCCAATAAAGCACTGAGCTTTCGAGCTCAGTGACTCACTGGCTTTGATTGTGATTTGAAGATATACCTACGGAAATATCCCGCCGCCAAGATACAACAGGTCAGATTGCTGATGCACTGGCTTAGTAAGACAAATTACCACCTGGGAGAGATGCAGAACGCGTACATCAACCAGCTACGTCTTATGTCCTATTGCGCTTCTTCCAGCTAAGTGTTTTCAGGAGACATCACGGGAATAACCACCCAGTTGTGAGCGATAAGTCAACAAGATATTTACACCCCAATATTTCCCATTTCGATGATGAGATTTGGTTATTTTCAACAGAGATTTCGTCTTGTCAGTGATGCCACTATGCTGAAAAGTCGAGAAAGAGCTCTTAACGTGGAATGACAAAATGAACGTACGCGTCCAAAATCAGCAGCGATGGCCATCTGTTTGTACAGCTGAGGAGATTGCGCCAAGTAGGCGCTACCAGAGAAGTAAGAAACCTTGAAAACATTGGCTCCACCTTCGGACGCGGCCGATATCATTTTGGGTGTCTGTATGTTGACGAAACCGGCCTTGGTTAGGTAGTCCATGAAAAATCGAACACAGCCGGCCTCCACTCGATAGATTGCTTGATTCACTGGCGTGCGTAGTTCAATGTATCGGTTGTCCAATCGTGTGTCTTGATGGACCCGACTCAGGACCTGGGAAAAGCAAGGGAAAGGTGAGGGGTGGATGAATGGTATTCGTATCAGTAAATATGGCTCAAGCTAACGGTCTTCGTAGTAATAATGGAAAAAATGATTAAAAAAGCGCATGTATGGGGTCCAATGTTTTGTCATTTTGAAAAGTTGACAGGATGCAACCAAGAATATACCAGCTGCCTGTGTTTCAACCCATTTTATTGTTGTCTGCATTCTGTCATGTAGCTTTCTTCTATGTGCTCATCACGTGAGACAAAAGACCCAACAAAAGGAAGAATTGCAGCCAGATTATCCAAAAAAATCAAAAGAAAATCGTAACCTTCAAACAAGCGAGGGGCTGCTCTCCCGTTGAGTTACTCGGCGCACAGCACGCTAAAGATACTGGTGCGTGCGACTTTAGTGTGTAGTTTAAAATTTTCACTCACTGAGAAATTGATTTTATTTCCTAACACAACTTGCTTCCACACGTGGCGAACTTTGTGAGCTAACCACGATGTATTAATTGGTAAATGATTACCTTCTTTGGGCTTGCTAGTCATATGGAATAACTTTCTGAATTTAAGGATCCATCTAGATTCGTCGTGTTGACCTTGGGTATATTTCATTCCCAGCGCTTCGGGGTTGAACAAGTGGAACCCGGCATTAGGCTTCAGTTCTGGGGACCATGGCTGTGTTCGCGTACACGACGGCGGATATCAGCTGGATATCGAATGGCTAAGTAAGTCCTGTCTGAGTAATGGCGCGTTTGAGAAAGCTGCTCGGGTGAAAGCAATGGACGTATGCGGTGGTTCAACAAGCGAGGATAACACTGTGACTCAAACACCTTATACCAGATACGTTTTGCTCACCCTGGGGTGGCACTGGTTTCATCAATCAGAACAAATAACTTAACGTTTTCTGCGCAAAAGTTGCAGCTGTACGGAACCAAAATACAAGCCATTGCCTCGAGAAAGTTTTGGAAACCTGGTTAAGTGGGGCGACTGAATTAAGAGGATGGTGGAGCCTTAAAGATGGAGAGCCAAACAGAAGGATATCTGCCTAACAGCGAGTTGAGTTTATTAGATACCGGTTGGGTCTTCGCCGTTTGTGTGGGTTAATGGATATTAAGACCGATAGGTCAGATAGAGACGTGTAAGGAAATTAAGCCGAGCCAGATGCTTGATTCTTCTAGTCCGAAACACTTCGGTTCAAGGCTCCTCTTGAATATTATTAATGAACATTTTTGGTTGCGTCTGTTAAGTCTGGTTCAATGGCGACTGAGCTGGGGGTACGCGTATAAATTTCGGTTCAGCTTAGCGAACAACAGGACCTCCATATCCAGCTAAAGTGTGCAAGGAGGAAGCCGAACATGGTGTATTGTCCAGATATGATTGCCGAGATTTCTGCATTACGTAGAAGACAACCCTCTTGTGATAAAACGCGATATGGCCAAGGATTTCATGAAGCATCTTATTAACTTGGGTTATCACGTTATACTACCTCTACTTTTATTTCATTTTCACTCAAGTTAGAGCTCCGTATACAGAAGAGATCGACGGGCCGGCAACCGAAATTGAGGTGAAAAACAGACTCCAATAAAACGAACAACCCGGCGACTTTGAAGTGGCAACTGAGATGCGTGTTGGCCCTAATATCAACACGCAACCACAAGTGTGGATTTGCACAACAATCGTTCCACGCAATGAAGGAAGATCTGCATTGTTTTGATTGGTGTCGAACACAACAAATATTAGAGAAGCGTCCTGTAAGGAATAAAATTAGTGCAATTGAAGTGTCTCTCAGTTGAAAGAACAGGAGACTGTACAAGGAATTATGCAAGACAAACAACCAGCGAATCGCACATCAGTATTGATAAGTACAGTAAAGGGTAAACCAACCCAGGAATTCAGATGCACGTAACACGCAGTGGCTAAAACTTACCGAAGGCGCAACTTGTAACAGACACATGACATCGAAAATATTTTGAAAAGGCGCGAACTACAAATCGCCTCATAGCGCTTTGAGTTCAAGGCCGTAAGAATCTCTAAATATTCCAGTACGCTGAGAATCAGCAAGAGCATCATAGTCGCGGAAAATAACACACCAGCAAAGAACACTGGTGCCTGACACCCTGACACGCGCAGAATAAGGCATATGCGGTTGGTGAACGCATGGAGGAGTTTTAGACCAGCCGTGACGATACTGGTCAAGAGTCATCACCGTCAGAAAGTGCAACATCAGTGTAGGCACTCTACACTGCCGCCGTGACGATACTGGTCAAGAGTCATCACCGTCAGAAAGTGCAACATCAGTGTAGGCACTGATGCTACACTGCCGTACAACCACAAGTAGTTGAGCATAATTAAAGTCGTGAAGTGGAAAAGGGACAAGTGAATGAAGGGGAGATCTGGTGCCAGCCTACCGCAATCATTCTGATGTGCCTGAGCTTCCAAACACCCAATCAATCTGGAGAGGTAATCGATATTAAATAGTCGTCAATTCTATCCTGGTGCAGGGGAAGGCTCATATGGTCGCAAATACTGGTGATTAACCTCCGTAGACGAAAGGCTATCTACAACGGACATGGCACCTAATGTCACCTCCCTGGGCTTCTGATGCACCTTCTGGTGCTCAATAACTACGTGAAAAGGCGTCCTGCCAGCCCCCATTTCTGGATAAATCTAACGTTGATTCCCGTCAGCTGCTTGCGTGAGATTCATTGCAATATGCAACAAAAAACAAATTAAGCATCATCTTGATCATGCAGTTCATAATGGTTTATTAAAGACAAAATAAACTCACATGTCAGGCTTAAATTAACATTCGACAAATATGACATCCATCGTGGGAGAGAATGCCCTGTGTGTGTGGGGGGGGGGGGTAACGTCCCACCAGATACGCACACGTCTTCGCTAAAGAGACAGCCCAGGCACGACCAGTTTAGTTTATTTGGACACGGGAGGAAACATACATTGCAGCCGAATTAGGACGGAAAGTTGCTGGGCAGAACAGTCTTCGTAGTCAACTGGTTCACGTAACCTAATCAATGAGGTCCACCTAAGCCGTCTTCAGAGGCTTGTCGTTTATGGCTTTATGTGGCGATAACTGCACTTCCAGGCACATTAGGACCAGAACTCACTTTTGCGTCATAGATTTCTGGCACCAGGAACCGGTGGATGGATGACCTATTAACAAACCTCTAAGAAGAATTTCAGTGGGACGCAAAGATATTTTTTAAAAATCGTTCAGCTGTGATACCCTTTCGGTGCCTAGCCGCCATCCCACCCGGAGGAAGCATGAGGGCTGGGATACTGCCATGGTGCCCAAGCCTAGACAGGAGAAGTCGAGAGTCAGAGGTCGGGTTCGAACAACGGACCTTCCGCGCCCTAACTACTGAACAATCTCGCCCCCCCCCGCGCCCCCAAAGGACGATATTACTCATTATCCAGGGCATCAAGCCTGGGCCTTGCTGATTCATTTGAAGGCCCAGGTAATCAGGTCAGGGAAGAAAGTCTAGTTGTTGTACCCCGCGTTAGGAACTGTACACAAGGCTGTGTGGTTAGTTGGTTTTCCGGGAAACCTTGCATGAAGCAAAGGGCTTGCTGGCCTGACTAGCCCGGCACTAGCTAGTCTGACCAACTTGACGTCCGTGCACATTAGAGGTGCGCCTATAAAAAACGTGTAAGACAGCGTGGAGTAGGCGAAATAAGAAATCTGTGGTTCACCATTTGCTGTTTCGGCTGCACCAGTTTTTCAGAGGAAGAACGGGTAAGAAATAAGTCCACGCAGTAACTGCTTTTTCTCTTTTCATTGCATTGTCCAGGTAGATCAGAAGAGCGTTTCACTTGTATTTTCACTTATACTGACTTTGAAAACAACGTGAAGCATGCGGAAGGGTCCCAACAGCTGGGCGCTGGGTGCGAAATTCAGTGCGTTGCTCCCCAGATGAAGGCAATGGTTGCTTTCATGAACTCATTTAGGTTTATCAAGACAGTCCTCATAAATTACCATAAAGACACAGAAGTTACTTGGGAGAAGTGCACAGATACGACGGTACGATTAGAGCTCCAAACACCTTCGCTTTGTACGTGGTATCACTGCCGTCGTTTGATCTTCTTGACCTAGTTATATTAGTAGAAAGAGGGTGCTCAACAATCACTAGCAATTCATAGAATTTTCGTTACTGACAAACAAAAACGGCGTGTCTGCTGTTGGAACTGTCATACGGTATATCCCCGTGACAGTCCAGTGGTTAGGGTGCGAACTTATTGATCAGAAGGTTCATGGTTCGAACCCAACCCCGATATCTCGACTGTTCCCGTCTATGTCTGAGTAACCTAGCAATATCTCAGTCCTCGTGATTCCTTCGGATGGCACGGCAGCTGGTCACGGTGTTACATACGAACGAATTATTTTTATATCACCTGAGAAAATGTGCGAAGTTACAAGAATCGAACCCAGAAGTGCGTCCAGCTTTCCTGACAAAAGTGTCTTCATTTGAGTAACGATGGCACCCTGAAGTTATAAAAAATGTATGGTATGTGAATCACGTACTGGTATAGTGTAGTGTTGTTCAGGGCAATACAGCCTTGCCATTTGCTCCCAAACAAAACTGACAAAACTCCACCTAACAGGACCAGAAATCTTACTGATCGATAGTTCTGTGCGAAGTCCTAACAATACGTACATAGGATAGTAGTGACAGGAAGAAAAGCAATGTAGCTGATAAATTTAAAATTCAGACATATGTGCGTGTACTTTATTGAAAACAACTAGGAATTAGACGCGTTAACATAATGCGAACCCAGAGAGAACAAACGAGATTTTCGCCCAAAAAGACGAACGCAGAAAGTACCTCTGTACCTCAAAATGAGATGTGTCCAACTAGTCGATTAGGGATGAAAGGGTTCACATTAAGGTCCTCGGCTCCAGTTAATCCACAGGAATGGCCGGTATCGATGCAATAATCCAGACTAAAATTATGAGTAGTAAAAAGCATTTTCGGGACCGACCACTCCTATTCGTGACGCCATCAGGCTTTTTTGAAGATCGTGAAACAGTAGGACCAACATGAACCAATGTCAATGGTCATATATCCGACTGGTTCCGATGTACATCCTAAACCTTGAAAATTATAAATAGTCAAACGCTCTTGATGTCCAAGCGTGACTGTTAGATATAGACCCTTCACACTGTTAGCATAACGTTGAATTGGGGTTCCCTCCCAGGACAATCTCATCCGAAATGTGCCTCAGGTTTGGCAAACCAGTGAAAAGCTGCATGCGAAAATTTTCTCGGTTCGAAGTCATTCGCGATTCTGAATCACTGGAGATTGATTAATCGGCTCATAATTCGAGCGTACATTGGTTTAATTCGGTCAGCAAATGATACCGTTTTGGGCGACTAGGCAGGGGTCAGGAGAAATAGCCATGAAGATGGCTTAACCATAAGGATAAGGCCTTTCTCTGCCGAAAGGTCGGAAATACTTGTGGATAAAAATGTTCTGGTAAACGTCATCTTTTGTTCCTGTCGCTACCTGGTGGCAGGCAGCAGTCTTAGTTTACAGTCGATGCCAAAGATGTTTTCAGCGAAAATTAAACCACAATTTACCGTCTCATCATCCTCCGGACGCATAGCATCCTCAATTTGCAATGGGAGCGTTGGGAGTGCTGCACTGACCACGTAAACTCGCTCACAATGAATTTCGATCGTATCCGGATTACATCCTTCAATAAGGACTGGACTTTTCTTCACACATCCGTAGACGTCAATGATGGATTCCTTTGGTATGCTGCGGTGGGGCAGAAAAATGAATAGTCTAAGCGAACTGATACTTAGAAGCAACGGTTGTGGAGAGGCAACAAGAAGGAAGATTCTATACTGAGGAAACAGACTGGAATTAAGGTTGAACGTAAGCATCATTGAGTTCCTTCGTTATATAACCGTGGCTCTTTCTGTACACTTTGCTACAAAACGATTCGTGAGAATTACGAAGGTTGAGATACTCCAAGGTGGTTTAGATTTAGAAGAACGTAACAGATTATTCAGAGGCGGAATCTTAAAACTCATCCCGGAAGCGATCCCGAACGTCCGGAATTAAAGCTGCCATCTTGACGTGGAGGGCAAAGATGAGTGTCACAATGATTCGGCGGACCATACCGGCTGAAACTTCGTTCCGAAAGGTGTACCTATGCCAGGTAGGCCAAAGGGGAGCAGTCCAACCAACAATTGAGAGACCCCCCCAATGCAAGGCTGTGCAACGAGGCTCCCTGGGGGTATGTGAGTGTGAAGGCAGTAAGGTGTTTTCACCGGGCGAAAGGCATCTCCATAGACACGGAAGCAGCGATCCAAACTTTCCCCAGGTAAGAAGAGGTCGGCCCTAAAAACTGCACACTCCAAACGCCAAACGGTTGACGTAACCACTTGCGACCTAAATTCTTATAAAACCAAAGAGTCTGGTGATGCCCAAAAGGCACCTGCTCTGTGCAGCTGCATCAGGAGTGAGACAGCAATGCCTTACTTCCTGCATCCTCGGGTTAGGCCGCCACCCTGCAGCCAAGTAAGACTATTGAGTCATTCACTCCGAAAAGGGTCACCCAGTCCACCTGTCACCTGTCCACGGACGTCCCACCCGCTGCCCCCCCCCCCCCACCCCTTCCCCCCCCCCCCCCCAACCCACCCCCCCCCCCCC
>NW_008751773.1:598854-619655 GCF_000715545.1 Opisthorchis viverrini | reverse complement strand
TGAGACAGCAATGCCTTACTTCCTGCATCCTCGGGTTAGGCCGCCACCCTGCAGCCAAGTAAGACTATTGAGTCATTCACTCCGAAAAGGGTCACCCAGTCCACCTGTCACCTGTCCACGGACGTCCCACCCGCTGCCCCCCCCCCGACCACTTCACACCGCACACGCAAAGACTCCTGGGTCATTTAATTGTTAGATGTGTCCAGCAGGAAGAAACAGAATAACACCTTGCTAAATCTACGAAGTGTTTTAAACGGGTTCTTTTAACGTCCCTAGTTTATGTTAAATTGGTAAACAGGCAATGCTCGCTGAGACCGCATACCCCCTCAAAAGTGTTGTTTTCTGTGACTAGTAAAATGCATACATGACCCAAGCGTGGACATGCATTGCAAGACGCCAACGAAGAACTCGGCTTATTCACATTACACTGTGTATCCGGTGATCCAGATGCGATGGCCGTGGAATACATGGCGTGGAAGTTGCATCCAGTCCTTACCGAATTGGATTCCAGTGAACAGTCTTCTTTGCGTCGTTCAGTTTTCAGTTTAATCAAGCCCACTATCCCTTGACATAAGAAAAGGTGCTTATTTCTAGTATCAGCATTTGCCACAACGGACTGCATCAGAGACAACATCATCAGTGTTGATACTGATCCCAACTGTCGTCCAGCCAAAAGGCGTATATAACTGTATTTAAAGCCTATAATGAAAAGAGTGGGTGACGGAGGCCTAGTGCATGCCTATCGCATGTGTTCCGAAGTCTCTACACCTCCAAGCGCTTAATCAGATAACCTGGAGAGAAACTGACAGCACGAACGCCATCGACGCCAATCATCCACCATTTCTTGTAATGTCTCCAGCAAAGCGCAGGTGGCACGGGGACCTCATCCTAAAAGACGGACTGCACTAACACTACCCAAACTCTTCACAATCTCCTTCAAACACTTCTGCCAATTCATAAGTTGTCCACCCCGCAGTCCCGCCACGGCACGGAGATCACCACTGGTCTTGGTAGGCAGCGTTCGGCATGCATAGCGCATGGCTGAGGCACCTCAGTTAATGATGCTGGATGATTCCCGCGAGTAAAGTACCCACTGAACAGCCAGATACCCGTTTTATGATTACCTCTTCCGAATCCGTTGACAATGTCCAAAACCAATAAAGCTTCTCAGGCATCAGTGATCCAAAAGCTGAAGACGCCGCAATCGCCCGGGTGCAGAGGCCACAGCTAGCAGTCATACAATAATACGACCCTTAATGTAGCTTACTACACGCGGCCCTTGAGACTCAGCTATATGCCTTTGACACTCCGAAGAGACTTAACTTTACTGTGATGTGACGGTTTGTGTACTTCTAGATCCACTGAGCTTTGCTGGGGGTGTCCGTGAGAGATACTCGCAGAATCTCTCATACAAGTTTGGTCAATGGTTGCAAGTCTGATGAACACAGTTTCGGGGTTGGAACATGTGTGGCGACTTGTTTCGTAAAAATGGTATGTAGTTCCCGCCAAACACCGCTGCCTGGCGGTCAGGCTTTTGGGCCAAAGACTTTGGTTGAGGATCCAATATGATTGTGAAATTAAACTCACCCTGCGACAAACGCAAGCATTTCCTTGGGAGTATGTTCGGAGGCTGACAAGACATTTTGTATCCGGTAATCTTGGAAGCGGACAACGAAAAAACACAGCTTCCCCTTCATGCGACTCCGATGTAATCTGCCCCGGATCCATATGTACTGGTCAACATAACCTTCCTGTGCAACATCTTTCAAGTCGACAAAATCTGGTCCTTTCTTATACTGTGATTGATGTAGGGGTAGCATTCCATATGCTGTTGTCGCTGACTCCAGGCCACCATCTCCGTCCACAATCACAACTGGGAGCTCCTAGTAAATAAGATTGCAAAGAGACATGGGTGAGGATAAACGTAAAGCACTGCAACGTAAAAGCAGTTGTATTTGAGGACTAGATTTCATGAAGCTCAAGATATGGGAGGGTCATCAGTCCAGGAATTTATTGGTCCGAAAAAAGGACCAAACCACAACAATGAGGTAGTTCACACCAGTTGTTTCTACACTGGCATTCCAGCATTGGCCAGCATACAATGCATAGGACTGGTCAGTTGACAGAAATCTACCTGTGGATGATCGTCCGTTGACAGTTTATCCATGCCCCTGTTCAACTTCCGGAGCTCTTTTTTGGACAACTTCACTTCTGAAGGGACAGTTGGTACCTCCGACATCCTTACGATAGTTGTACAGATCACGCTTTGGAAGCACGCCACCTGCACAGCTCTCAGCAGCGAACCAAACTGTGACCTCGTAAATGATTGGTCGCAGAAGAAATCTCCCGCGTGCTGTTAGTTCCAAGGACGATGGCGATACGTCCACGGGACTACAAATCCATTACTATTATAGTGTTTGGTGCTGAAGTACCACAGTCGCTGGTGGCTCAAGAGAAAACTGATGGAATTTATGTGGCTCAGTGGTTTACGGTGCCCTATTATATTGCACCCACTACCAAGTGATTTAGTGACTGGATTCTTCAAATTGTTTTGGTTTCTTAGTACTTTTAGATGAACACTTAGAGAGATACAGGGAGCTCCGACTTAGCAGAAGTGCGCCTTCGTCACTTTCAATAAAGTTAAGGGTCTATTTTTGTACCTAAATTGGTAAGTGGTTTTCACTCTACTCGCATCCCTGCTGAGTAATTTTCTAATCGCGTGGCATAATTGGGTAGTGCGTCCCATTACTGAAGCCAAATGCCAGTTGTTTTCTACTCTAAATCAAGCTCGACGCTGCCTGTCAATTACTTATCACCCCGCGCTGTATTCGCCTAATGGAATTAAATTTTCGAAGCTACGACGTCTCTCATGAACATAGAGAAACAGGCAATCGAGTTCAGAGCATCAGTCTCAAGTTTTGAGCTCCAGCTGGACATCCCGGGGTCTCAGTACTGCTGGGAAAGTAATTCACCTGTCTTTTTCTGCCAGGGGTGTGATTGCTTCAGGGGACAATCAAATTCAGTGAGGTGCGAAAATAAGGAGGTAGATTAGGGTGATTTTTGTTGTGAGAACATACACAACACGACCCAACATTTGGGCGTGAAAGGTTTTATTTCATTCGCAAAGGTTTTGCAACCAATAGCATTGTGCGGCCAGTGGGCCTCCTTATCACCACATATATTTGGACTTCCGATGTGGCACTCCACTACTTGGAAACTGCCCCCAGACTAGTCAACCCCTTTGCCAACCTAGATCAGTTCAACCACATCCTGCCGTTTTAAAAATTTGGTCACATCCTGATAGCGAGGCTGAGCTCTGACGTTAATTATGATAAAGAATAGGCAGTATAAGGATACTGAAAGTGCCGTGCTATTCCCCCTCTCTTCAAAATACCCTATTACTATATAACGTAGAGCAAACTTCCAGATAGAGTTACACCGAGATCAGTTGCCATATTTCACCAACCTACTGAAAGTTTCACAAGTTCATGAAACATCTGAGCACCAGTCAACCGAGAGGAAATATTTTCACCTTCATTTGTTTCACATTGAGATGAGCGCACAGACAACCTTTCTTCGCTGGCTTTGGGTGCGGAATGAACCATTTTCTCTTCATTCGTACCTCAGCACCGACCCGTTTCCCTGAACAGCCATGGGTTTTATTGATCTCACAAGTTTATGAAGCGCTCTTTATTGTAATTTTTCAGGTCTTGTTCATATCGCTTTAACTTTCTGGTAACAATTCAAGCTTGTGGTCAGAATCGGCACACCATTCAAGGGATATCACTGAGCCTCTGCTTCTGATCACGTTTTAACCTGCCCAATCGCTCGAATCTGGTTTATCTTCTCACTTTTACCAATTGGATTTATGGCCATCAGACTTGTATTTAGGCAGCCGAGGATGAGATAGATGGTTGCCATCCACTGTTGGAATACTGAGTGATCTTTCAGATGCCAACATCCTGAATGCTCACTAACAACAACCATCTTAACTGAGATGGTTCTGCATAACATGTAAGGGATCTTATGTACCCTCTTTTGAAATAGGTATTCCCTTCTGAAGGGGTTCTGTTCTTTACTCTGTTCTGAAACGGTTGGAAGGTCGGTCTTGCGTCGGCTGGTCGGCCGATGATCAACCAGTCTTGCTAGCCTTTATTAGATTACCTTCCTATGGTTTTTTCCGTGCTTTTGGGCGTGACACCAAAATACGCAAATTCTACTCGATCCAATTTAGCCGTTAAAGCACAATCTTCAAGCCCAGATGCGGACAAGGTGGTCGTTGGTTTATGCACCATACATCGTTTCGTGGAATGTCGTCACCGTGCATAACGTTTGACTCACCTTCGGAAGGGACTAGGAAGCGGGAGACGTTCGCGATGGACAAACTAACTCCACGAGGCCGCTGACTAGAAGGACACATATGTTCTTTCCGCCGAAACTAAAGGGTTTCGATGTCGCGATTTTAACGGGCAGTTAGTTAATCCATTTGCGCCTTCAGGTAACATGTTGCTCGTTGCATTTTGTTTAAATGAGCACATTTTCAAGGTCGCGCAACATCACCGATTTGCATTCTGCTACCGTCTTACGCGAGATAAAGCACGAGATCGCACTTGAGCATATTTGGGCTTCTTCGGCGTTCAGTAAGAATAAAACATCTAAAGAATATCTAATGCGAATTCCATCCTGTAAGATCGGTCATTGATGTTAGTTTCCCTGACATTCTTCAGATTTAACAAAGGAGATGATTTTGTTCGGCGAACCTGGTCGCAACACATTTTCCCATGGACCTCAAATTTCATTGAGTAGTGCATGAAATGTGCAGTGGCGATGCGAGGGTAACCTATGTGAATGATCCACTCTCCCAGGCATGCATAACTAGCCCGTAGATAATACGGCGTCACGAGACAGCTGAAGGTGTCACTCCTAATATGGATACGACGGTCTATGTGTGTTGACGCCATTAGGCAACCGCCGTGATAACGGTAGTCGTTGTCACCCACCCCAACTACATTTTGTAACTGCTAGGTCAGCGGCTGTGTGGCGCTGATTATGAGACCTCACCTATGCACGGTAACATAATCCATTGGCCATCGACTGTCTTTCACACCCATAACTATACGTGATGCCACTTGTCTTTGGTGCCTATAGTGAACACCAGGCCAGTATGTACGCGCGCCGATAAAAATGAGGCACAATTTTTGCGCGATATTCTAATTTAAAGGCCAACGACTGCCCATTATACTCACAACCACAGTCGATATCGCCTACCTTAATTGCTTATCGTAATAGCCAGGCCTGTGTCTATGTTCAACGCCGAGTATGAGGCCTCAATCATGACCAGCAGCCCAGTCCAATGGCCAACGACCGCCGGTCATACTCAAAACTGTGCTCAGTGTCACCTGCCGAGGCTAATTATAGTAACTACGGGGCCCGTACACGCTCGTGGCAGACTATGCTGTCCCAACTATACGTAATGATAGACCGAAGAACAACGACATTTTTCATATCCATACGTCGTCCGTCTGCTCCATGCCTGAAAACTACACAGCAACCTTTAACAAATCATGTTTCTGTTTATTGGTTGCATTGATATAAACTGAATGCGTGGTCTATTCGGCTCTCAGTTTTTTTCGCTCGACAAGTATTCTGAAAAAATGTGTAACCAATTACGACTCGCATCCATCTTCCGCGATGTCATTTCAAACACATAATTAACCAAGGTTGTTGAGGATAACTCACCAAGTGCTTAACAAATCTCTCCGTCCACAATCCCTGGTTGGTTTCCGCGCTGAACCTGGAGAATTACTGTTACAAAGGTAAACTCGCTACTTGCTCTATTAGTCCAGTTGGCGAAAACGTTGGAACCGTTTGTGCATCAGTAAGTCGATAACGTTATTCGGCAACCAAGTGCATTATTGGGGGAAGCGAAGTTCAAGCTAGAGAAGAGTGTATACTTGTTAGTCGGAAGCGGATCTCAGTCCTGGGATCAAAGGACCACACGCGTCTTCAAGCATGCATCCATGGATGCAGCTGTAGCAAAGCTCTAGTGAGTCAGCGAGTGCGTCGTGTTAACTCCGCCCGTTTAGAGCACTAAATGTCAACTTCACTCGATTTCCACTCTCTTATACCGATACAGTGTAGCTTGATAAAATCGACACCTCGTTCTTCCTTGTCGAAACTCGTAACCATCACACACCCAACCATAGTGGTAATGTAACCAACACGGGGAACCCTTCTGGGCTTCAT
Source organism: Opisthorchis viverrini (assembly GCF_000715545.1). Lineage (NCBI taxonomy): Eukaryota > Metazoa > Platyhelminthes > Trematoda > Opisthorchiida > Opisthorchiidae > Opisthorchis > Opisthorchis viverrini. The sequence continues at coordinate 613,409 of NW_008751773.1, read as the reverse complement.
TTAGCTCATCGTTTATGCCGAAGTATTGCAACCCATCTTCACTTCCGCATCATATCAGCTTTACACCACCCCTACCGCACCTCCTGTCCACGACGATGCAAAAGACTATACGGTTGACAACTCCCACTTCAACTGCATGACCTCTCCCAAAAATATACTCCTCCTGCATGGCGAACCTTGCACACGATCCAGTCAATTCACGTCCCTCATAGTCACATATGTCCACGCCAGTTCGCCTCGACCGCACACATAAATACTGGTAACCGTTTTTGAAATCGGGCAGTATAGCCTCGGTGAGGTAGTTAAGAATTATTATAACTTTTGACTGTGTTCTTCCAGGCGGCATTTTAACTCATATCAGATGCTTACTAGCAAACCTTTTGGACACTTTTTCCTATTCTGAGCCCCCAAAGTGGACAAGGCTGTCTTATTACCTCACTTGAATTGCAGAAATGAGCCACCGTGAACCCTCGAAGGACCCAAGAATATTCCAACTACAATGAAAACCATAAACGGTCCATCCAAGGTGTTCATGAAAGTGGCCACTACAATTTCAGTTTCCACGGGTATAAGGGCGTGATTATTGTCTTAGTCTTTTTGAGATTAATTCCAAATCTAATACCTGGAAAAAAACGAAGCAACCAGCTTTCTCACTAAATTTTTCGCCGTTTCCATAAAGACAATGGGGAGCCGCCAGTGGCCATTAGGATACGAATCCGAGCCTGCAGTGGATCCTGAATTAGTTTAAACAACTTCTGATAAAACTGCGGCTGCGTGAAGAGATCTTAATGGATCAAATAGTTACCATCAAATGCTAAAGCTTTACGTTAAAGTTTCGATTTCTCGAATCACGGTTTCAGAGAAATTCCGGTTGTGCTTCTAGGACGTGGCCTCCGCAAGTGTGCGCACACCGGGTGGTTCCGAGTGTGCCTTCCGGTTTTTGGTTTCGTGTGAAGAACTGGGTAAATCAGTATTTAAATAACAGGCATCCATTCCAGAAAAACCCGCAGGTGGGCGTTCATCTGATTTGTCCACCTCTATGATCGTCCGCAGCACAGCCCCCGAAATATCTTTCGTACGTGTCCGCCATTCGGCACTCATCTAAGATATTTATAGCCGCTCTGTAACGACCGTGCGGAATGTTTTTCAGAAAGAATGTTTCTCCAAGTGTTCTTCCTTGCACTGAGCCTAGAAATATTCCAAAGGAGTGCGGAGTCATAATTACTATGCTTTTGCCTGCACAAACGCAATGGGTAGCAACCACTAGTGACTCGTGCAATGTAGAGTGTCTTTTCATCGCGGGATGCGACCAGACAGACATAACCAAGCAATACGTCACAGCCAGCAAATCAGATGCGTTTTTATGATAGTTAGCATACTCTGTATCTAGTGCAAGTCAACGTTCGACCTTCATTGGAAGAGAGGGTCTTTGATGATTCTACGGGAGGAATTGGTGTGTTTATAGGCAGTAGTAATAGCGGTAGCAGTAGGACATACGCAAAATTACGGTCTAACAGTGGTCACAATTTTTTTACCAACTACAGCTAGGTGACCATGTCCGATTTTCGAAACGATAATTGACATTCAGCCGGAGATAGTAGGGTTGTCGAGGCGAAAGGGCGTGATCCTGTGTGAATACGAGGGCCGTAGATCAGCCGAAAGTTTCCCAAAAATCATAACCAGCGGTGGAATCTTCGACGTACCAGAGCAGAACGGCCAGGACCGTGTGCAGATGGTTCCAAAAACCACCGTTAAAGCTCTTCGATGTCTTCGAGGTTTGCCCATGCAAAATAGGGTTATCTGGTGGAATGCCATCACAGAAGTTTTAGGTACCATGTGTTAAATGAACCTGGTAGTAGGGTGGGTTTAGTGAAATCAGTTGTTCGAACCATTCAGGGATAAGGGGTTAGAGATATATTGTCGTTTTTCATACTTGTACGATGAAGTGAAAGTATGCCGGAAATAAACCCTAAGGAAGATCGAAGACGCACTGCAAAACGCGTCGCTTCACGCAACCACAACTCGTGCTCTTATTTAGCCCGGTAGCCCAAACATGCGACATCATTTTGCTCTGCTAGAATCGATGTTTTGGGCTGATGGCAAAATTTTCTGGAATATGTTCTGCAACCGGACAGGCTTAAGTTAGCGGCGTAGGTGATCAACAAACGCTGCTTTCATTTTAGTATCTTGTTTTTTCAGTAATGTCGGTGGACTGAGGCCCAGCATAGAGTAACCAAGCTTTTGGAGGAATGGCGCGCAGTTGATGAGGGTTGGTAACGCTTTAAGGATGACTGGTGGCCGAAAAGTCCAAACCAAGTTTTGCGCACTTAAATGGGCGGACAAGGAGCATTGAGAGGATGGATGGCGGGGGTGTTAAAGTGCCTAGATCGTCCAGAGGACAAAGACGGGTTGAGGGAATTGGAACATGGATATCTGAGTACTGGTTGAAGAGTAGATGTCCCTGTATCGGTGATACCTAAGGAAACTAGCAGTCCTCAGTAAGGACATCATCACTGTCAGACGCAATTAGAACTTTTGGGGAAGGTGTCTTGGTTGTCCAAGAATTCCGATACTTTGAACTATGTGAGTGTAGGTTTACATAATGATATCTCAATACCGACAACGGGACTTACTGAGCAAGTGGTAGGTTTGAATTTATAACAGCCAGACATTTGAACAACTTCACCGAAGATTTAATGAAGCTCAAATCAAATACGCATTTTCCATATCGGATCCATCTTTGAGTGAAACCAGTTTCCTAAAAAGAAACAGTGATGAACCAACACGGTTGTGCCAGTCCATTGGGTAAATGAAAATGCATTTCATCCGTGGTGGTTTCACAATCTTCAGTCGTGAGCATTGCGGGGCCGCACTGCGCGTACATTATGATGATAAAAGGCCGTCGTGGGCTGTTGGAATAAACCACCATACACGATTGGGGCCTCAGTAAACAGCGTCACAAATGGTCACGGACCCAGCAGTTGTGATAACAGGCTAAGGTTTTGGCGTTTTGTACCTTTATTTTACTTCCATTATAACACCACGTATTTCGTCAATTGCATAGTCGTTTTTTGTTTGAATACGAAAAACTACAAAAACGCGCACTTGTACTATTTCACATAATGCAAGCGTGGTCACGTGCTTCAACTCTCTCCTCTGATTTCGCTCGCGCTTGCAGCGGTCATTCGCGAGTCTCATGTACTAACTCTGGTACCAAAACACTTCAGACTATCTTCGGAATCCATTATATGTGGGAACTCTTCAGAAGAAGACCTCTGGACCAACATAATTGGACTATTGTTTATTCGCTGACCTGGGCCAACGACGAAATATTTTAAAGGGAACAATTGTTGGTCAGTCTGTTCCATCTGATCTCTTCATTTTTGTATACCCAATAGCGTAATTATTTTTATTTCTTTGCCACACTCCTGGTAAACTAACTTATTGGGTAGCAACACCACTACAAGGTAAGCGACAACGCAGGAAGCCATGGCTATGAAGGGCGTTCGTTAACCATTGAGCCAGGCTACCATACTTATTTGCGGCCAAATGATCAGGGGTGCGCGTTTGTAAGAGCCTATAAGACTGGTCAAGCTGAAGACCAATGCGTACGGTTGTTAGAATCAAACGCAGTGGATGGCGTATTTTTCGGCTATTTCGTTGCGCTTTATGTCATAGTGCACCCAAATGACGTCATTTCTCCTAGTAGGGAAGATATATCATCGGGATGTCGGCATTTTGCATGCAGATACCTGAAACCCTGCGTCCCCTCCGGAGTAGTTGCGCTAATCTTGGAATGGGACTATCCAAAAAGATACATATTTACATAATAATGCAAACTGTTTCAAGCTGTCTTGGAATATTTTTACTGAACTCAGGGCGAGCTTCCAGATAACTGCGATGTGCCAAAGCTCGTTGAACAAACTCATGTAGTTTGTTACGTCTGACGACTATAAAGCATTCAAAAGTCATTCAGCTACCCGCATAGATGAAATTTGCACTTGTTATTCTGTTGACCATAAATCCTACTTGGAGAACACCGTCAAACGATTAAAAGTGCTGGGGTGTGATTTAGGGCCTTGTGTCGTAAACTGGTTATCACACACGAATCACCGGTGGTCAGTGACCTTGAAAGTTTGTTCACTTAGACGAAGTGTCATATCTTTTAAACGTGCAGTCGATTTAAACTGACACCTCGCAAGGTTTGCAACCGCGAAAACCCATTTGTTTTGGCGAAATTAATTCCAGTTGCTCTCTGCAGGGAAGAGGTTAGCGGTGCACGGTGGCTGCATATCTGTTATTGTTAAGTATATGAAGTAATAACACCAAGAAGTAACTCCAAGAGATCTGATCGTCGGCTCAGTAGTTGTGACCGGACGTTTTGTGTGGGGCCGCAATAAAGACGTGTTAATGGGTGCTTCTGGGTAGAATGCGTTAAGTTTTACCCTTGAAAACATTGTCACTAATGTGCGCTTCATCGGTTCCTTGGAGTCTTAGTAGGGTTGCAGTTTCTTAGTGATTTGCGTTGAGCATCTGGCAACTGAAATCACGTTAGGTGGATTCCAAACGCTTCTGCGTCCAAGAGTAAAATTTCGGTGAGTTTAGGATACTTTAAAGTCTAAACATTGTACTGTTTATTACTTCTGATAGAACAGGAGTACAACTCGATATATAATTTTGCAATGTGAGTGCCCATCCTGATCGTTTCACAGTACGGCGTCGAGTAAGCTGAGCCAAAACTTAGTGGACGCCTACAGACTTATTTGCGATTTATATACGTATATCAGTAGTGTTTAGTAGTTTTTACGCTTGCCAGAGCAGCCTTGATATTCAGGTGTAGAATTCGATGGTAAGTATTCATTTAAGCGAAAGCTACCTGGATGGTTACGGTTTTAATGAAGCACGTTTGAGTCCTGAATTCCTGTTTCGGTGTAAAATTTGTTTTTCTGTGTTGGCGACCATGGCTCAGTATGCAGAATCCGGGTCTGCGGGATTATCTGTTAGGACTCTTGGTGTTTAACATCACCCATTTCTGCCTATGAGAATGCGTGAAAGGAAGCTGGATAGCCTCTGCTGTACCAGTGCGCTTTGAAGAAGGAAAGAGAACTTCCTGATCACTGAACACTATTTTCATCGACCTCGCAGTTGTATGCTTTTTCCACTAGCGCTTAACCTCCATAGAGCCATTGGTTAGTTAGGGCAACAAAGGTTAGCCTCCATGCTCGCGTTACTAAACGGAGTTTGCTGTGGCAACTTGGTATCCGGTTACAATTTTAGTTAGGCTATAGTACTTACACCTCGCTCAACCGAACTTTTTGTCACCTATCTATAGTTCCAACATCTAGTGAAAACTATCTGAATGTACATGGTAGAAATGTAACGATGATACTACTGGTCGGGAGGCACGCGAGTAGTATGTGTTGTTTGTAGAATTTCGCTTTGCGTCGATGGAAAAAGGGAAATCTGTTGCGGAATTCGTGGGGCCACTTTGTAACATTTGCTTGGATTTGACCGACGAATGAGTGGAGGCAACTAATCTCTAAGAAAACTCGTTCGGGAAAAGATCTGTGTCCAGTTTTTGGAACTAAGATGCAGATTAGAGTTTCGCTTCTCTGTTCAATGGTCTGTAACTGGTCAGTTGGCATTCAGAAGTATAGAGCGGTAGATGATACGACCTCATTGAGGAAGGCCCATTTTCCAATAGCTTTGCTTACGATACGGAGGAAAGTAATTTCGCCCACATCCAGGTTGCACACGACTCTTCGTTGCTGCCACCTCTCTCTGTGTCCTCGCTTAGGCTGACCTGCCCTGTCTCTCTATATTACGCCACGTCAGTTTACCGAGAGCAGCAGTTTGCCGCCAGGAGACTCAAATATTGAACTTTCACCTCCTCAGGAATGGCGGACTGATAGCTCCGATTTATCTTAGACGTTTTGCAGCGCAAACCAATATCCTTTGTGTTTCATTCAGCACAATTCTAATCTTTTTCTTATTAAGCGCTTCTCTCTCCGACCAAATCTGATACACCTCATGGCCTACTAGCACTTGTTAGGAAATGAACCTGCTTTCTCAAGACAAAGCCAAGCGCTTACTTTTCTGATCCCTTTGTGGTGAGACCCATAAACTCTTGAAAAAGCGCTTATCCATATAGACACGATGCATGAAGTGTCGCCGCAATGTTCTTATTCTCAGCACACAATACCGCATCCCCGTGACATGTTTCGCAGCTTCTGCACGGCCCTAGAGCATCATAAGCGAAACCACGCATGATTTTCCCAGTATTACATCGGTTAAAGGATGTGAACAATGCCACATGGCGGCTCAGACCTGGCCATCCTCCTCCATAAACAACAATATTCTGACTTAAAATCAAAGTTGCGTGAGATCGGCTGTAAAAACAGCTTAATAAAACGTCACTACCTCAATTTCATTGGCCAGCTACTCAACACCACCAAAGGAAACCACCTTGCCCCCTCGATCACGTGCACACAACTTCTGGCGCGATGTGACCACCATCATGACTTGAAGTTGCCATGACATCCCCATAATCGTGATACACTGACACTACGTACAACTCAAACACCATGAAAGCGTGTCGACGGGCATAGTCGATCGCCGCTTGTTTCAATCCCTACAACGTAGATTTCCGGCTGGAACTTTGCGGCCTTGATTTACAACCAACTCTTTGCTCAACGTAAAGCTCAAAGACAAGATGCTAATCCCCACCCAGAATATGGTGGGTGCTGCTGTTGTTCAGCGGAGTATGTTGAGTGCATTACACAGCAATTTACCAAGAGAATACGCAAGCACCTCTCGTACCGGAATACAATTAACCTCAAAAGTTCGGCTAGAAGCTCAATCGCGTCCCACCTAATAGACACCGGGCACAACCAATCGTTCGTGTCCCCTCGTTTTGTATTTCACTAACCACTCTTCACTGTGTATTTCATTTTTCGCTCCTGCTTTACTCATCAGATTTGTATTGACTTGATGACGAGATCCCGGAAAAATCAATGTTTGGCACTTGTTTTTCTAAACCATGGGTATATTTACGCAACTACTTCATGTCTCTCGCGTTACATATCACGTTCCATTTTGGGCAGACGAAGTCGATTGAATGGGCTTGCGAGTTACACAGATAGCTAATGTGGTCAATCCTCCAATCAGTCCACTTATGCATTTGCTGGGAAATATCAGACACATTTCGTCTCGAAATACTAGCCAGCTTGTCCCCGCACCGTTGTGCCGCCAACTAGCAGTACCATGTTTCCACGGTATTCTGATACAGTCTGTTCTTTGGCACTTCTCATGGCACTTGGCCAGCGCTAACCTAGTGATTGGCTTTTAACTTCGTAGCTCTTGAAAACTGCGAGCCTTTTATTGCCACCCGTCCTTTGCCGCCTTGTTCAATAACCACTGCAAAGGCCTCATCACTTCAGAAAATTTCTTTGTGAGTGTTACCTAACCGGTTCCCATCATGTCCAAAACACTGGCTGTACTAAATATTGGTAAAGCACGAATTTCGCTCAATCTCAAGTAAAATGAGTCTCGGGTTGAAAATCTTGTTGTCTAGCCAGTGTCCTCCCCATTGAACCCCTGAGAATCAGTCTCCTGTTCATCTTCGTAGAACCGAATGCACTCCGACCTCCTGGTAATTAATCCCGTGCGCAACAAACCACGTATGCCTTGTGCTTGGTAGATATTCATGCCTGCAACGACCAACGGTTAGCCTTGGTTTTATCAGCTCCCACGTCCCTCCTCACGCACCTAATTCATGTAAAATCGTCATTTTCAGCAACTGTCCACACAGTACAGGTTATTGACAGCTTGATGCACCATCACTTGCTCTTTCATATCGCTTGGGTCTGACAACGCTGAAGGCTGCTCATGTGACGAATTTCAGTTCAGCAACATGTCCTTCCTTCAAAGAATTTTCCTACGTCCTAGTGAGACTCGCAGTTTGTCACATGCCATGGTTTCAGACTTACTGTTCTTACCATTCACCTGAAGTTTTAGTGGTCCCTGAGTTAGTTCAGAAAACGTCCAATCAACCGTTATTTATGCAATTTAACATCTCACACTGACATTCACTTAGCGCCCCACTCCGCCTTAAGCGACGTTGTCACGTCTGACGTCCAAATGAATACACGTGAAAATGTTGTCTGGTTGAACTCAATTTAGGATACTGGATAGCAGAACTGCAACCAAGAGATAAAGCAAAGAATGTTTGTTGTGCCAGTAGAGGTCTCTGAATTTGAGGTTATCTAGTTCGGATTTTTCACCTACGTTCCAATGTTTGATGCGATCCGCTCTTCGCGACTCAGTACCAAAATATTGCTTGGTTTACGTTAATTATGTAAATAAACACAAACGTCTGATCAATAAGCACAATTGGTGTTTAGATTCTAACCATAAATTTGGACTCAGCCATCTCTACGCGATCTGCTACTACAACTGTCAGGTGGAATTTCAGCGTACACAATAACCGTTCTGCTAGGCAGTTTTGACGGCAGTGAGTACAGCGCTCATCCCAGAAGGAGCAATTCAACGCAAGTAGGACCATTGTGTAGTTGACAAAATACCAACTTAAGCACTCCTCCATTTTACATGTCCTGTAAGCGTAAGAAAAAGGTTTAAAGTGAGGAACGGAAAATAAGTACCATCAAAATCCCTTATGCCGCAACAGACGATGGATTCTGTCCACCTGTTTTTGATCAGCGGACTCACGTTTGTTCCTAATTTTCACTTTATAGTTGATAATTACGTTCTGATTTCGGTGAATCCATTGCCACAATAAAAAAGTGACGCAGTCTCTTCATCCGTCCTTCTTGTGTGCACCACATCATGTTTATTGATTGTCTTCGCTCAGCAGGCCATCCAATACTTTGCTAGTGTCCGTTTGTGTGTTATATCTGCAACGTCCAAAAAGAAAAACAACGCTCATGCCTTCCCAGAGAAAGCTTCATCTGATCCATGGAAACATGGCTTTGCTGTCTTGCGTTTCTAGTGTAAGCATAGTGTACCCACAATAAGATTTTTTGTGGGTCATTTGGCAACTGTCCTTTCGTTCGGGTTCAGCTAGCGGTTTGCTATTACGGTCTGCGATGCATCAATGTATACGTGTTGTACTCTGACAGTTTCAGAGTAAACATTTAATAGTTTTCCAGAAAGCTGGTAGAAAGATACCAGAATTCCAACTGAAAACGACTTAAACTTAAGTATTTCTGATGTTTTGAAGCACAGTTCTGGAGAAATTGCCGCGGATACCATGATATCAACTAGCTTTATTCAAAACTACTTACAATAGTTCAGTAGTGAGTCTCGTGGGTAAACTGAGATAACAGTTGTTGGACTTGATGTTGCTTATTTCGCATTTTTCGCATAATTTTAGGTCCACAACAGTGTTGTACGGGGGTGACCACGACGACATAATGAGGGATACTTCTCTGTTGTTGACTTCCAATCTAATAATAAGCAACGATGGAAACTACTCACAAGGTTGCTGAAAACTCTTCGATATCCCACGACCGGTTTCACCCTTCTTGGGGCTCATCAGATAGGCGCAGTCTCCGAGTTCCCGTCAATCTTATGTTCTACTTGAACTCAAATTGGACTGTTTTCGGGAAAAACACTAATTTGGGAATCAATTTGTTTTCCACGAGAGACTCAACTGAATCTCTCGTTTATGATATTCCACAACTGAAAGTGTTGCACACAGACCGTCTCATGGTTTAGTTGGCACGCTAATCAGGATATCGTAGTTGCTTTCAGCAACCTTGTGAGTAGTTTCCCTCATGAAAATATGCTGCGATATCTCGAATGTCGTGCCAGTTGAATCATGAGGCGACCTGTGTGCAGCACATTCAGTTATAGAATATCATAAATGAGAGATTCAGGTGAGTCACTCGTGAAAACCAAACTGATTTCCAAATAAGTGTATTTCTCGAAAACAGTCCAATTTGGGTTCAAGTAGAACATAAGATTGACGGAAACTCGGGGACTGCGCCTACCTGATGAGCCCCAAGAAGGGCAAAACCGGTCATGGACTATCGAAGGGTTTTTAGCAACTTTGTGAGTAGTTTCTTTTATGAAGTTTTAGTTCTCTGATTTCCTGCGAAAACAGCTATTGTTGCTGCATACCATAGGAGAAACATACGCTACCGCAGATCCGAAAAATGGAAAAAGCTATGAAGACCTCGAAAGATCTTTTCGGCTAACCAAGCAATATAAGAAGGGTATAATCGATCAATATATTTTGGTCCATCTGATGTTACCCTGCCAACCACATGTCAAAAAACGAATAATTCTTTCCTTTTTTTAAAGAAATTCAAAAGCACTTCACATGGGTTTTATGTGGTTACCAAACTGTCTGGATTCAATTGACGAAATTTCACTACTGAATGTGTGGCAGATAGTTTAGGAGAAATGAACAATAAGGCGTAAATGCTCGTTTTTCCTAACAGAAAAACATATACAGTTGTCAGTGCAACAATGCCCAGTGACTTACACGTGATTTCAACAAATTTACGGAACAGTAAACCTTTTGTTCCCGGTGAGAAAGATTGGTAGTGAAATGTGGGTTTTTGAACCATGATCTTGTGAAGAAAAGCAATAAAATACGCTGGAAATAAACATTAACAAGTTAGGTAACAGCAGATTTACAGCGAAAAAGCGGAAATAAAATTAGGGTGTCTGTTGAAACCAATGAATTCAATTAAATTTATACAGTAGTGTGGCAGGTTATGGATCTTTCTTGTTTGGGAACAGGTACTGCTAAATAACAAATTTTGACAGAGAATATTTTCGCAGGATAACGGGTTTTTGGAGAATGGAATACGCCATCCAAAGATCATCGTCAATCTGTAAGACGCTCCTCCAAGCAGAACAAATTCAAGTCTCGGGACATTACTTTGTAGGCAACAATTTTTTGTCAGGAAAAACTACGTGGTAAATCATTCGTGTTTGTGTTCCGGAAACGTGATGTCCTCCATCTGATGCATACCTCAGGTTTCGGTTCAAACGTCCTAAGCGTATTGGTCATGCAAATCGCCAAATATATAACAGGCCGGGCTGATTGATACACAAATGGTCATGCTCTGGTTCGAAAAGTTCTACGGTAGTTTGAGGAAGGCTTTCTGGTGACTATCAACTGTGATTGTGGTGCGCATTTCGTCCTGGTCCTGCCTCGTAGCACTGTGTGAAAATCACTTTAAATCAGCAAGTAATATGGACTCTTAATATATTTATGGGAATGATTCACATGGACGAGACTCAACAGAAGACATAAACTTGACCCTTTTGATGCCCTGAATATTGCTTATGTTGGATAAGACCTGACTTCTTGAAACAACAAGACACTCTCACCTTTCTGCTCGGAAAATTCACATCTTGATCTCACGCTGACTTCATAAAATGTAAGATATGGACTTCTTAATGACTTCTGGTAAAACACAGGTGATCCTTTGTGGATCATAAAGTTTCGGGATGACGGAAATTTTCACGGATGACACTATTTTGTTGGGATTTCAATTAAGGGACTGAAAATCTCCCATTAAAACTTTCATCGCTTTCCAAGTCCTGCCTTTTATAGCTGGGTGAAAGTGAAATCCTGTCTTATTTGCCAGTTTTTTGGAAGAAGAACCTGGTAACCACTGACTTCAAAGGTGCAGAAAGCATTGGTGTTAGGGATTAAACGACTGTACGGTGAATTTAACCGAGGTACACTGACTTGACTATATAAACAGATGTTGGAGCTCCTCGTAATGACAAAATCACTCATAACGGAACTTGCCTTGACGAATGGCGTGTACACTTTTCGCGCCTCTGACTAATTGGTAGAAAGCTGTGAAGCACTGTTAGGTGTTTTTGATAAGTTTTGCTCTTTCAAAGTTAGTTGAACCTTGGCCTGCCAAAAAAGTCCTGGCCCCCTTCATACTTTCTCTTCAATAGTCCTTTCAATTTAAACTGCTTAACTTACTTCTTGGCACTGCTTTTGGCTGCTGGAGGTACTTAGGTTTCATCTTACCAATGTCTTCAACCAATAGACCCTTTCTGGTGGAAAGCGACGAAGTCACCCGGTGTTTGTCAGTCTCGTCTACGCTTGACGTTTGTTGCGGAACACACTACTTATAAGGGCGTCGAGATACCCCAGACAACCCACAATTGGCTTCGCATTACTTAGGGCTCATCATTCAAAATAACTCCATAAGTTTCTCTCAACCCTGTGTCCCACAAGAGGTTGGTGTGTGCAGCACATTCAGTTGAAGCTGAGCACCGTCAAAGAGAGATTTACCTGGACTCAATTGTTTCCGACTGGGAACAAATTATTACTCAAGGGAGTACCTTTCGCGCATGTGAACAGTTGTTTTTTTAACGGGCAGATAAACGTTCACCTTCTTCGGATGCTATAGTAAAACGAATCCTGCATCACGGATTCGTGCGCTTCGGGATCGTTAAACTTTGCACCAATGTCCTACGAGCATAACAAATTGCTAACTCCCAAAGCGATAAAATCAAGTATAGTCGCTCCGCCAGGGGTGATAACCTTACAACAGATGTGGAAAAACGGAAGTTCAAACGCCTTCTTGTCGGCTTTCAGGTATTTAGTATATCATCTGCTCCGTTTCCTCGGCGAAATATCTTGTTTTTTCCTACTTGGCTAGCATCCATGGAGCCGGTATCTGCCTTTCCACTATTTCATCATAAATTCGCGAACTGTTTTCCCCTGTTTTTCATTTCAAGCATTACTTATGCAAACTGGAATCCCTGGGTATTTCAGTTTTGCTGTCAGTATACAATTTAGTGACATTTTTCTTTTCCAGGTCGCGGATTCCTCTTTATTTTCTCAGTGGCCTTCTGTGTCACATTGAAGTAGACCTCATGACCAGGGTGAAAACCTCGTTGGTTTCGAAGACTACACTCATTTGCGAATCGCTCAGCGCGATTTCAGTGATTCGCTCACACCTTGAAAGTCGTTGATGGACATTTTACGTTTAATGATCCCATCTGGTGTATCGAGAGATTTGAAACACCGTAATTTTACCTGTGAATGCTTTGGAACTCCAAAAAAGCGTAGATGTGTAAAAACAGTGTATGTTTGGATGATTTGAAGGTTGGCGTGACATTCATTTCGTGTTTCTTTCATTTTAAGAGCGCTGGCTTATCGCTGTTTGTCCGTTACCAGCTGTAAGCGCACGGAACTAAGTTTGCCAGGGATCCGTTCTCGTACAGCCATCTCAGCCGAACCTCCTACACAACTCCTAACAGTCAACCATGTCTCTTTGCGAGAACCATTTATCGCTCAGGCTTTCAGTTGACACCATAGGTTGCACAGGCGCTTCCTATAGCCCCCCCCCACAAGGTTCTGCTTTTCTGTATTGAATTCTCCGACTCACCACCTTATGTTCTGAGTAAGCTGACCAAAATATGAATCTGTTTTCCAACCATGCCTTGCACTACCCGTGTGCCAATCCTATGTTCAGTGGTTTTTTTTAACCAGCCAAGTTTAGATAGGCTCCGTGACTCACTTTTTTCACCGCCTTAACTGATGTGTGACCCATGCTTTTTTTACAAACACCCGCCACACAGATGTGTGCGGACACATCTGTGGTGGCCGTGAGGGAAGCAAATCAGGGATCTTGTGGCTTGTCGCCGCCCTAGATGCACTGCTGCGATCAAGAATGCACTGAAATCGGTCAACCCACCACGATGAAAAGCAAGAATAGGTACAGGTTATCAGAAATGGCTCTTAGTTTGTCAGGCTAGTCCCGTCGTCTATAAATCCTTAAGAATTGTGGCTTTTGGTTCAGGGCTAGGCGACTGGCAGCCGGGTAGGCAAATAAAAAAATAAACCATCGAGTAGAGACGGACTGAGAGTGAATGGAGAATGTACAATGATCAACCAAAGCATATTCATTTATACTTTGTAACATGTCAGGCAAAAACCGGACTCCAGGATATTTTCTTTGAAGGCAATATCAAGGGGCTCGGAAGGTATCTACAGTGAAAATGAAGGGGCTAATGTAATAAGGCTACCGGAGGGGGGTTTCCATCTCGAATCTGTACCTTCTTTGAGTTCATATCGAGACGCTTTGAAGTACTTATTAGTGCACAATGGGCGATAGCCATAATACAAATCAGAAAGTGTGTGTGTGTGCACTAATAGAAGTTTTTAGTATGGTGGACAGTGGAGGGTTGCAACGCGTATAAAAATAAATACAATGTGAAAAGGGAGCAAGTCAAAAAAGGGAACGTATCGGATGTGAGAGTCCCTTGGTGAAAATCCGGACGGCGGTAACGTGTTTTCTCCGCAGTTTGGCTGCTACAGGTGTTCCATGATTGTCCGTGGACTTGGAGTGCTTGGCTGGATGTGGGAGTCCGTGCGCGCGCGCGAGTCTGTGTGTCCTGACTGGGTTCGGTTTCCCTTTATGTAGGTCCCAGCGCGTCTACGCGGGCGCGTCGGCACATGAGTGGTTGCTACGCTGACTAGGCGGTGCAGACAATCGATGTCCGATGAGTCAGCTTAATGCGACGTGTTTGTGCGTATGAGAAAATAA
>NW_008751773.1:579728-597975 GCF_000715545.1 Opisthorchis viverrini | reverse complement strand
CCCCCCCCCACAAGGTTCTGCTTTTCTGTATTGAATTCTCCGACTCACCACCTTATGTTCTGAGTAAGCTGACCAAAATATGAATCTGTTTTCCAACCATGCCTTGCACTACCCGTGTGCCAATCCTATGTTCAGTGGTTTTTTTTAACCAGCCAAGTTTAGATAGGCTCCGTGACTCACTTTTTTCACCGCCTTAACTGATGTGTGACCCATGCTTTTTTTACAAACACCCGCCACACAGATGTGTGCGGACACATCTGTGGTGGCCGTGAGGGAACCAAATCAGGGATCTTGTGGCTTGTCGCCGCCCTAGATGCACTGCTGCGATCAAGAATGCACTGAAATCGGTCAACCCACCACGATGAAAAGCAAGAATAGGTACAGGTTATCAGAAATGGCTCTTAGTTTGTCAGGCTAGTCCCGTCGTCTATAAATCCTTAAGAATTGTGGCTTTTGGTTCAGGGCTAGGCGACTGGCAGCCGGGTAGGCAAATAAAAAAATAAACCATCGAGTAGAGACGGACTGAGAGTGAATGGAGAATGTACAATGATCAACCAAAGCATATTCATTTATACTTTGTAACATGTCAGGCAAAAACCGGACTCCAGGATATTTTCTTTGAAGGCAATATCAAGGGGCTCGGAAGGTATCTACAGTGAAAAAGAAGGGGCTAATGTAATAAGGCTACCGGAGGGGGGTTTCCATCTCGAATCTGTACCTTCTTTGAGTTCATATCGAGACGCTTTGAAGTACTTATTAGTGCACAATGGGCGATAGCCATAATACAAATCAGAAAGTGTGTGTGTGTGCACTAATAGAAGTTTTTAGTATGGTGGACAGTGGAGAGTTGCAACGCGAATAAAAATAAATACAATGTGAAAAGGGAGCAAGTCAAAAAAGGGAACGTATCGGATGTGAGAGTCCCTTGGTGAAAATCCGGAGGCGGTACCGAAGTATGTGGGTGACTGGGTCGCTACATACTCAACATCAGTGCTCAAAATTACTTTCGCAGAAGAACGACCAGCACCATAAAAAACTAAAGTTTCTGTTAGCCTGATTAAAACTGTAACTCTGAGACTTGCTTGTTGGAGCGCAGGCTAATTCAGGAAAACAGATATTAGCTCCAACTGTTTCACAGCCGAATACACGCGCAGGTGGATGCGGTACACAATGAGGTTACATAATTCGCTTAAATTCAACAAAACCTCATGCTCACTTTTGCCATGCATCGTTAAGTTAACTGATGACCAGTGCCATCTAAATGTGGATTAACAGGTGGCAAATTATAAGGTAAAACTATTAACCATGGACATGATGATCTGGGTCCTAAAGACGAAATCGAGAGATGATCTCATGGGTTTTTGTTTCTGAGGCCATAAATTATCATACATGAGTTGTTTTTTTAATCGTGGTACTCGGGAAATGACTGAATTTCAACTAACTTGTAGCATTTCAGCCATTCTAACAATTGCTTATCAAGCTGACCTGCGAATCGATCAGTTCCAGGCCTTCTACAGCTGATTGCTAAATACTGACAAACCAGTTTCTACCTAACTTGCCTTTCATTCTAATCCGTCTAAAACCTCCCGTTACCAACCGCCACATTCGGACATAGAGTTTTAAAGCGGAGACGGGATTCCGCGATGGCAGCAATCCCTATCCAANGCATTCCTCGATGGCAGCAATCCCTATCCAACATTCGATGACCTCGCGAGCTTCCTGCACTGACTCGGATGAAGTCACTGGAGAGTGAATCAGTACTCCCTAACAAACAAGTGATAACTCGGGTTAATTGATAATCTGTTCTCAATAAACTCCCTAGCGTTAACAGCATCATCCACCGTCGCTTCATCAGTATGATTTTTAGCACCAAGATCAGTTCCAGCACCTACATAGATGAGACACTGGGAAATTTACACGATAGGACAATGTTTGTAAGCCTCATCGAGGATAAGTAAACATTCTAACCGCACGAGAGGGTTGAAATGCAACTGAAGATCATGAGTGATACAAGCAGGATTTCTTACTGTCTTACCGGTTATTTTGGATGAATATGTGAACGAGCCTTCCGCGAAAATGTTCACAGCGGGTTGAAATCCCTAGTTTGTTCTTTCGGGCATAGAGCACACGCAGTTTATGAAAATGTGTCAGTCTTTGCCCACAAATGGGCCCATAGCATCGGACGATGAATCCAACCTCGATTAAAACACGTATACATTCAACTGAAGGATAGGTAGCGAAGAACAGACGCGTCACAGTTCAAATTTTGTGGAAAAGCTACATCCGGTTTTAGGGTGTCGGAAAGTATGACACAAGAGTAACAGATGTGACGTGGGATGGGACCTGCTTTCAGCAGTTCCATGAACACACGGAAACGTTTCAGAGTTAGGTAGCAGATTCAAAAACTTATCATTTTACTCATCATGGTTTCCTCCCAGGTGATTTAGTTTTTGATACTTTTAAGCGTCCCGAATGACATGTTCCGATCTGCTTGCTTCAAGCTGAAAAACAACTTTCGAATACGAGTCAGTGAGGAAAATTTCGTACGCGGAAAACTCTGATTAGTGTTGTTACGAAACCTCGGATTGGTTAAACGTTGAGCAAACCGTGAAAAAGCAGCTATTCTCATCAGTATTTTTTGCCTACGAATCAGAGATTTATTTTACCTTTTGCATTTGTATAAGCGTGGTGGTGCAAGTCGAGAATTTCAAATGAAATTAAATAAACGCAACGGAATAAAATGAGGTTTTGTGGAAGACCGCAGCGGTCATATAAAACTTTGGGCAGTAACTTTTCGTCAAATACAATCGGTCTTTTACATGTGATTAATATCCAGCAACCACAAGACCACTTACAAGATCGTAAAATTCAAGGCAGGTGTCAACCTTGGCCTAAGCAACTGTTGAGCTATTCACACAATACGACCAATGGGTAATGACTTGCTTGATTTCCTCGGTGTTCGCTGGTCACGGTAAGAATCCTGATAGTCAATGGTCTGTCAACTTGAAATTTGAACTTTGAAGCACGGTACGTTTAGCTGCTTATTCGGTCTCATAAAATGAGTATAGATAAGATAGACACCGGCCTGCTAGAGAGCGTACCACTGTTGAACATTGGGTGACATATCCCGTCCAAATATGCACACGTAATAGACGCCCGCAATGAGAAGAAGCGTAAGACTGAGCTTCCTAGGATATTGATAACCCAAAGAAGGTAAAGGATTTTTTAGTGAAAGCTCCGCTCCATAAACGGAGTCAGTCTGAACAGAAATGCCGAAAGGTACTAATTCCCTATTATTGGGAATAATAAGCTGAGCATATCTCAAGCTTGCAGCATTCAAGTTTGTAATTGATGACCAAGTTGACAGAACGCGAGAGGCTGCTAATCAGTGTGATGTACTTAGACACAGTATTATGTCATTCATCTTTCAATCACAAAATTTAGGATATATGGTCCCCGGTTTGAGAATGCATTTATCCACGCCCAAGTCGTCACTCGTGACCATTCGACAAGTAGTCATGTGCCGTGGATTCCGTGATTAAAGGGTGAACGACGCTGTGTCCCATCCAACTTTGAGTTAATTACGCTGATCAATAGCTGCTAATGGCCGAACAATTAGGTCTTCAGCTACTATCCGACAAGTGACCACATTGGAGATTGGCTCTATGCATGTCTCAAAGACTTCCTAATGAGGACAAAACACTCTCATAGAGCCTTTTGAGGTGTGAATATATGTATTTTTACATCCTAGCCAAATTTGTGATTTTCTTATCAGCTTCTCTCCGCAGATCATTGGTAAAAAACACAAAAAAGTGTTTCACTAGCACCCGTCGTCTGGATACCGCCACAACTTTCCAGACTCGGAGTCAGATCATAGTGCTACGTTGAACTACATATGGTTTGGTCAACATCTATCGACTACTTCAAAAAATGCGCATTCAAAAGGCGGCTTTTAGTACCAGGAGGGCAAACATTTATAACTGGAGTTAACGCCTAGTTTTTAGCTCTACAACGACTAGAAGGCCACATAACATGTTCTTGAGTTCTCGTGGCTGGGAAAAGACGCGCTGGAGCGTTGTCTTCGGATGGACAGTATCAAACACGAGTAAAAACAAATACATGTAGCCAGCAATTAAATCCTACATTCTACTTTAACAGTCCACAAAAGGGGGAAAGCGATGACGGGCAATCAAACAAATAGGATGTGCATATATTACCTCACTCCACTGGGGGCAAGGCTAGACTTTCCAGAAATACGTTTGTTTGCAGAACACCGCAAAGAGATATTCGTTTGAGCACCATATGGGTCCGACGTTCAACAAGGCCTCAGTCTGAAAAAGAGTAGGTAGCAATAAATACACCGCTCGTCCGGAAGGTGATTGGCTGAAAATACGGCTAGCCCGTAATGTCCAGTTGAATTATTTTTAAATTGTGCAGATTCCATGAAATTTGAGGTCTACTCTAGTGTTGTTCAAAATCCGGGTTACTCAACCTCTTGAATACGCTATGTATATTTTGATTCTTTACAACAATGCGAAAACTGAGAATATATTGAGTGACATAAAATGAATGCAGTTCGGACATTTTGCATGATAAGCAATGAAATGCCGAATAAGGGAGAAGCTCTGGGCACATCAGAGTTTTCTGACTGAGTGCGCGTTAATCTTATTTACTGTCCTGCTATTTCGGAATCGGGTGCTTTTTTATTTTACTGTTCTATCATCATCATCTTCATCAGTACTGAAACTAACGAATTTCTGCCTTACAACCATAAACTTCATTCAGATTACCAACAAACAGTAGATAAATAAATAATAACTAAGTTGGGAAGAGGATAAAAGTAGGGTTAAAAGAGGGAACTAGTGCATAAAAGGCTCAAGCGTGGTCAAGGACGAACTCGGTCACTTCTGATGGTATTCACCGTGTGTCCGGTGATTCAGAACCTATGACCCATGGAACGCACCGCGACTGAGTTGCACTAATCCCATAGCTGAAGGCGCTTTGCTGATGTAGGTTCAAGTATATAGTCATCTTTGCGAAGTTCACTTGTCCAGCTCAATGTTTTTCGACATAAGGAAACGTGCTCAATTGTAGTGTCGGCATGTGCCCCAACGGCCAGCAAAATTAGTATTGATACTGACGTTTCATAACCAAAAAGTTTATTTTATAATATTCAAACAATAGAATGAAAAGAAGACAAAAGAGTTGGTGAGGGAGGGCATGTGATGCTGGCCTACTGCAAGCGTTTTGAGATGCCTTCACCGCAAGCTGTCAGTCAGACAGTCTGAAAAGAAATTGAAAGTCCGAATACTACGAACATCGATTAGTCACCATTTCTTGCAACGTCAGCAGGGTCACGGGAACAGCATCCTGAAAAGCTCAGTGTACCACCAACTCTCAGACTCTTCGTAATCTGTTTCACTACCTTGTGTTAAATCGTATTATGTCAACTTTGTGATTTAAGCTATTCTGAAGAAGGCACGGAGAACAACTCTCGTCTCAGTGTTTTGAAATGCGCAACACATGGCTAATCCACTGCAGTTGATAAAGCTGGATGTTTTCCGCGATTGAAGTACCCGCTACACACCCGAATATCTGTTTTCTAATTAACTCCAACAGAACGCGGAAACATAGTCGGCACAGCCTCCAATCGGTCGAAATCTCACTTGGCTCACTGGTCAAAGTTTCGCATGACGCCGGAAGCCTCATCACAACGGAAGACAAACTTACACTCGTGGTTACTACATTCAATGCGGATACTATTTTCCATTCATCCATATTGTCTGGGACAGCCTCTTTCTCTCAGATAGACACAAATGGTTTGGACGGGCGGTCGACTGAAGAACTAACTCCGATCCTTGAATAGATCAAGTAGAGTGTCGTTGGGACCAGCAGCTTGATGACGCTTGACTAGAGATATACACTTGAACATTTATGAGACACATCGGGGTTCTATATTCAAGTCTAACTTTATGCTCGAGACCGGTATTCCGGATTGAAAGTAGGGGGTGACCAACTAAATTGTAGTCATCATCATCATCAACAGCATGACGTGTGTTCAATAACTGCACGTCCACAAGCATGACCCTACACTTTGTGGGTGCAAAATGCATACCAAAGGACGGGATGACTTTGATCAGTTCATCCAAGAATACTTGCGCCTTCTCCTCCTCTTCGAACATGAGAACGATGTCGTCTGCATATTCCAGATCGACAAGGTTTACTTCACAGGTTATTTGAACACCAGGGTTTTGGAAACCCTCCAGAGTTCGTCTCATTATTTCATCGATTACGAAGTTAGAAAGGAATGGGGGGAGTGTGCATCCCTGACGGACACCGCTTTGCTTGCGGAGAGCTCTCCGTACACTCTCACACGTCCGGAAGGCTGTGAATACGAAGAACCTATTATGTTTACAAACTTCCGGGGCATTCCCTGGTGGGCAAGCGTCTCAAGAAGAGCAGACCGATCAACCGATTTGAGTGCGCCTCGGAAATTCAGGATTACCAGAATCGTGGGTCACTCATACGTATGGCGTTGTTCTAGCACATGACGGAGTGTGAAGATTTGGTCAACGCAACTCCTGGCAGGCCGGAATCCCGCTTGCTGCTCTCGAGTCAGTATCGCGCGAGCTGCCGTAAGGCGACGAAGCGCAAGTGACGCCAACAGTCTCGTTACGACTTGGGTCAAACTGACCCGACTGTGGTTACCACACTCACTACGCGCCCCTTTTATGAAAACGGGCGCTATCACCGATTCTCCCCAGTTGTGTGCGACGGACTCCGTTTTCCAAATGCAAGCAAACAGCTCGGACAAGCGCTGACTGAATTATCCTTAGAAGTACTATGCCCAACGGTTCAAATAATGTTGTAGGTAGGTGGTACAGGTGAAATTCGAACAAAGGGTTCACGTGGTGATTAACGCTTCGATTTTTCCATGATGGGCACTCCCACTGTGAGTTTAGACATGTCCTTCTTTTACCTGTGACAAGAATGTTATCCGCCAGCTCGTTGCTCATACACTACACGCCCACACTATCTCCAGCTATCACTGCACTTCCACAGCTAACGATATGTGTTGTCCCAGCATTTCGTTTGGTCCGCCTAAACCTATTTGGAACTTCATGAATGCTGTTAGTGTTATGAAAGATGTTGAGTCGCGTGCTTCGGTGAAGGTCTTCTTTCTTATGGCTCCTCATCCCTGCAGTTTGGTGCCATGCAATTCCAAGCCCGGCACTACTACAACAATGAAGCTAATGTAACGAAGTCTATAATCAGAAAACCACTCAGATGAAAAATTTGTATCCATTTAAACTCAGTAAAATCCGGAATGCCTGAGTGCCTGAGTGGCTTTAGCATTTGAAGTTTTGAATATCATCAAACCCGTGGTGCAATCGCCAACAAGTTCGGCTATTTTTGTTGCGGTGGTAATGGAATCTATGCTTTGCTGAAAAGCATTGCGTAACCTCATGTTCTTGGCGGTTGACTACCACGGAATGTTGGAAAAGCTACTGCAATAAAACCTGTTCCTTTACAACTTCGAAACCACTGAGGGCTCCAAATTATAACCATCTATCAGCCAAATGTAGATGCCTATTTACCCATGATAGGGGTCGTTGAGGTAGAGCTGGACATGGGGACGTATACGTAGTACACTTCCACAGAAACAGGCAAATCAGTGAGCCACTCTCTTATCTTCTAGTCTATGTATCATTTGGAAGTGATTTCGTAAAACGTTAGCGCTTCCATCTGACAGTGTGCTGTGTTCATTAAGCTAATTATTCCACACTTGGAGCTGTTTTCAGTCATAATCAAATAATATCGCCTTGAAATATAGTGCTATAGATCAAATATATTTACTGAGAAGGTCCTCCCAAAAGTTCGAATGCATGGCTGCCCAGGTAGTCCTGTAAAATTTAGTGTGTCTCGACACGACCCTTGTAAACTTAGTCCAGTTGCTGTATGCCAGTCGCGGCCAAATCTACATTACGCATAGTGAGTTTCTGTGGTTATGTACGGTTCAATTTCTGAAGTTTCCAAACGCAGAATGCATGATGCGTACTCTTGTGGTTTACAATTCAGATGGTGATTTCGTAGTTTTTCTAAGAAGAACTCACACTTACTGAACTAGCGGGTCAGTTTGTGTTATCGCTATGTAATGGTCCGCAAGCGGAAAAATGATCAAATGCACACATTGCTTTAAGCCAAAGCGATTGTTGCAGTTCTAAAAGAGTTTACAACTTCTAAAGTTTGTTTTGATTTTAGTATAAACGTAAAATTCATACTGAAGATACCTTCGAAAATTTGGAAAGCGCAAATCGGTCTCCAAAGTCAGAAAATAATAACTGCAGGTCTCGCGGTTGAAAAATCAAAGCTGCTATCGGTTCTACTTCCTCACATCTGACCTATTCAGGCCCAGTCAAGTTTAGTTCGTAGGGCAGTAGATAAAGTAAGGTACTGGATTGACGGTGTGTATTTAGCTGGGGTGACATGATTTTTTGTGCTAAACTGTTGTGGAGGATCGATTATTGAGTCATCCACTTCCGTGGCTTAACTTGGTTTGGCGAGCAGAACAATGTACATTCTGAGTGCCAAAATTGATATACTCGGAGCTTTGAGTTACTCCTGGTGGTATGTTGCTCACCGTGGTCTACACAAAACGCCTAAAATATGTTCATCAGATCTTACGATCCAAATTTCATTACTGTTATTCTTAAAAATACATACATATTATGCACAGAGCTAAAAGTCTAAGTCCATCCATCTTTTGATCATGTTTCCTGTTACAAGTCGCTGGAATATGAAAGATTTCTTGCGCACTTTGATACGAGAATTATCAAATCGTTTTGATCTCTGGCTTTGCTGCTCGACGCGAGTTGTCATTGTTTGACTGATGCATCCCTGATGAATCTTTGGGCTCCTTAAGTACCTGAAACCTCAGAACGGGATTGAGGTGGTAGCTCAAGTGCTAAATGGATGACATAATAACACTGACGATGATAAATTCAAAGTTGTTGCGAACCACTGGGGTTTGGAGGGCAGTTAATGAAATGACAGCCATCACGAGTCAAGTTGTAATACCACTGAAAAGTCATGTATGGGCCTACATAGGACATTTATCAGGCAAACACCTTTTCACGCCCCACTCATCCTTTCACATAATCCCTACAACACAGCAACACTCGCGTGCGCAGAGATTGTACGTAAACCCTAGAAGCAGTATCATGCCTCGTTGTAGCTGAGCGATAAAAGCGGGTCTCGGGCCTTTCAAAAGAGACGAGAGGATACCTCAGCTTCCGCTACTGAGTCGCTAAGTTTCAGTGCTAATCCCAAACTCTACATCGTTTTTGTTGACTAACAGGCGCAAGGGCTATCTGACGAAAATGGCGGGACGAATTTTTCAGTGACCAAAAATCAAGGTTGGAACGGACACCACATTAAGAGTTGGATTCCATCACCGGAATCCAGGCAAAAGCGCACAAGCTGATTTTTGTGCACCATTATTGCTGGACTCTCACACAATGGCTATTATTGATTAATACGTTTTTTTTCAAAGACTCCACATCATTCATGAATGACGGTGTTCCTCAGGCTTCATTCCAAAAAACCTCAGTCTAAGGTAGTCTGCTAGTTTCGAAGCACTTGTAGAAGCAGACCTGTTGAAAAGGGGGGAAGCCATTCATTTGGCTTTTGAATTAAAATGATCTCTCTTTCAAATTATTTAAACGTACAATAAACCGGAGTTCTGTTTTTTTTCAGTCCACCCACGGGGGCAACTTTGTGCCCACATATGTATGTGGACTGTGTTTCTGAAAACTACGCTCACATTGTTATTCTTTTCTTTTTGCTTTCTGAGCGCAGAGTGAATTAAAGATTATCCCTTTAGGTGCGTAACATAAGGCGACGAGCTGACCGCAGAATTTGCGTGTTTGACAATGTTTCCGCTTCCTGTCTAGATCGTTGGCTTTTCTCACAACTTACGTAAGAAGTGTTCCGTGAGCTCGTTTATTCGGCATATTCTTCAATAAGTAAGCATTCCTTTTACAATTTAGAACTTCAACACAAAACGAATGGCTGCGCGAGTGAATTTTGTCTTCTGAGCTGAAGACACACGCTAATCTTCGAGTAAATTATGGGACAAAAACTTGCCATTGATATTTCTTTCAGTTGTTCCGAGCAATCTGATAGGAGCTTCATTGTACTTCACATACTAAGCGGAATAATTGAACTTTGCCCTTTAAGGCCTTACTGGTTGTCCCACAATGTCCTTTGGGCCTAGGTCATTGTTTGAGGTGAAGCAATACAAATACAGCTTACGTGTTCATTCCACGGTCTGTTTTCTCGAGTTTTGTTAGTATTTTTTGCAACTCACCCAAACAGAAGGCAATTCCAGATGAAAGTTCAACGTGGTACTGGCAACATAGTTTGTGCGTTAACTGCTCATCAACAGCATGGAAAAATGCTTGCATTAGTCCGCAGTGTGCACAGCATAAGGTCTGACTATGGACCAATACACTGTGGACAACTGGGCTAGAATCGACACATTTGTCTCTAATTTTACATGGAATTGCCGTTTGACTAGCCTGAAGCTGTTCTTGTGTTTCTGGACGTTACTGACTCAAACTGTTCAGTCTACCAGAGTTCCACCGTCCAACTATGCCCGTGAATTAAATGGGGTTTCTGATCTTTAAAGTTTCTTATCTTTAAATGTTAAATTCAAAGTGTTCAAAACAATGTCTAGTACCATCCATGTTTTTTTCAGCAATAAAGTTTGAAGTCGACATTTTCGCAATAACGTACACTTTCTTCTGGATGCTGTACGGATCGTACATGAATCATCCTTCTAAACCGTAAAAATGTTCGAGCCTCATTGCCTTCCCGTTGCTACCTGAGTTGCGAATAACGATAGCAAAATGGAAACACTTACCCTATATTTTTGTAATGCACTACTCATAAGGCTGCTGAGTAGTACATTACAAAGATAGGCACGTATCGCGATATTTCAAATATCGTAGCGACTGAAACATGAGGGGGATTTGTGCAGCACATTCAGTTGCCTGAGAACACCATAAACGTAAGATTCATCTGGGTCCCAGGTGAGTCTGTCGAAAGAACCAAATTAGTTTGCAAATGAGTGTATATTCGCTGAATATGTATATTCGCTGAATATGTATATTCGCTGAATATGTATATTCGCTGAATATGTATATTCGCTGAATATGTATATTCGCTGAATATGTATATTCGCTGAATATGTATATTCGCTGAATATGTATATTCGCTGAATATGTATATTCGCTGAATATGTATATTCGCTGAATATGTATATTCGCTGAATATGTATATTCGCTGAATATGTATATTCGCTGAATATGTATATTCGCTGAATATGTATATTCGCTGAATATGTATATTCGCTGAATATGTATATTCGCTGAATATGTATATTCGCTGAATATGTATATTCGCTGAATATGTATATTCGCTGAATATGTATATTCGCTGAATATGTATATTCGCTGAATATGTATATTCGCTGAATATGTATATTCGCTGAATATGTATATTCGCTGAATATGTATATTCGCTGAATATGTATATTCGCTGAATATGTATATTCGCTGAATATGTATATTCGCTTCACCAGTCAATCTGTTGTGGCTACGTCGAACATCTGCAAACCAATGCATTGCAGTTTGCTGTCAAGTATAAAGACGATGGAGAGTACCACACACCGCCAAGTCACCTGTTTTAGTCACGTTCTCTGCTGGTTTTGTGAGAGTCGCCAAGCGTCAAAACGACGAACCTATACTAGTGGCTGCCACAAACCAGAGTACGACCATTCTGGCTGTGCGGTCGTGTTTCAAGTGGAAGTAGTTTGATGTCGGGTGGTGCGCTAACCGGTCGACCGTCTGCACATAGTCCACAGAAAATGTTGATCACGTCTTCACAGAAAAACACCTAACACTTAATTTGAAGGATTGGAAATGTCAAGACAACTGGCTGGCTAATCTGCCACTTTTTAGTATGCCGAATTTTCTAGTCCATGTAATTTAGCTTGCGTTTTTGTTCTATTCCTATCCTGTTGGTATCCATTATTGATTGACAGAGGTCTTGCGCTTGGTTTTTTGTCAGGACTTTGTGATGGGGCCGCACTGCTCAGGACTTTTTACCACCTCTTGTTTGTAGACGCAACTCGTCAATTGATTTCACACTGAATCCAGAGATAGTTTGAATTCGAATGATATAAAGGATGGTCTGATCCACTCAACTGCCATGCGGTTATGTTTTTCAAACTTCTCCACAAATGTTCCTACCTAATGCATTTTGATTAGTCATCTTCAATTCTAACCAACCTGACAAACTGAGCTAACCTCGGTAGAAAGGTTCGATGTGTACTCGCTGAAACGCCAACCTTAATGAACTATAATTTGCAGACTGAAAAATTTGTTGTGCCTCAGTTACGTCTACTCTGCTGACGTTCATGAGCTCCCATTTCTAAAAAAAATTAAAACCTTAGAAAAGTGTCGGCCGTGACGGGTGGATAGTTGTTTGCAGACGCTTCCAATGTCTTCACAAAGTTAGTTCAGCTTATGTACTCCTGCATAAAATATCTAGGAAAAATAGTCGTAGCATAAAATCGAATGAACAAACTTCTACGTGTATAAGTACAACTTTCTCCTAAACAAAAATAGTCTTTTTTTCAAAAATTGATAGAAGCTACAGAAGTATGTTTGCTATTTTTCAGGTTGTTGAAAAAGTTTTCTCAATGACTCAGGCTAGCAAAAAAGAATAATATGTTGCTTTTTGCATTTTTAGATGTTCCGTCCGTTTCTTTAAAGCATTTATCAAGTTAATACCTTCTTGTGTAAACTTTGAATGAATTTTTAGAATGTTGATTTAGCCCCGGACGGATTTATCCCCCAACCACAACAGTTGTGTTCAAAGGTTCTAACTTAGCCCCAAGTATTGGCTTTATGTGCAGAAACTACCAGATTGCTTGTGTGATGCAAACCTGAATGTCGAGTGCATTTTAAGATGGTAGACATTTAAGGTCATTGGCGTTCCCTAGAAATAAATAACCCAAAAGTAGAACTCTGTGAAAATTTCTTCTAAACCTTTAAGCAATGAATTAGCTCAAAGAACGTTCTAACAGTCAGGGGCGTCATATTCCAAGAACACCTCTGGGTTACAAGTAGAAGAGTGGATCTCCTATTTGTGAGCAGCAGCACCACCGTGTTATACGGGCTTTATGGTGAACAAACAATAGCTAAACTTTGCTGCGGTTCGGACTTTGATTCTGATTTGATCGTTTGATTCTATACAGAAAATCGCGAATGCTCAGTTACAAGATCATGCAAGAGACCGATGCGGCTGGCATTCCGAATTAAGCAACTGTGAAATTACAGCTGATTGAGCTATCTCTTTCCTGTTTGCCACGTCGAGGACATAAGTGGTCACCGTATTATGAGATGTGACTTGGAGCTAGGCTCTCAGAAATTCATCTTCAGCACGTCTGATGGCTAGCAACAAGACCTGATGAGATTATTTTAGCCCCCTGTTCATCTCTGGCCACGGGGACCACTCAGTGTGCTAGGTTCTCCTCAGACCGTAAAAAGTAACCTTACTAAACTTTTCATTGTTTTGTATGTTCACGTTATTCAGTCAAACTTCGAGTGCGGCCCCAACTAAAGCACTTCAGTCCGTGGGCTAACCACGTACTTGGACAACTTCATCATTCATGTATTTTGTTTCATTTCGCATTCGAGAACTCAATTTCATCGCGTGTACATTTCACTCTTGCACTAAACTTAGCTCTATCTTGTTTTTCATATAGACCAGTAAATATCTTCTACCTATTGCTTATCATCTGCCGTCTTGTTTGCGCATTCCTGTTGAATTCGCTTTAGATTGACGCCTGAGTATTAATGGATACTGATCAACGAGAAACCAGCAGACAAACTTCAAAATCCGTAACTGGGAATGTATTTTATATTCTCGCTAGGTACAGCGCATCATCTCCTCTGCAGATTCTACTGGTAATAAGATTGACGGTTCGGGCGAGATGATACAATTTTGAAATACATCGTCACCTGCCCCAGACAGTGCAGGAAAATGTAAACGAACGTACAAAACAACGCACGGGAATAGGACTTTAAATTTAGTTTTGGGTTTTGGATAATCCCTATCACCTTGTGTTTCGGATACTACAACAATAGCATGCACTGTGGTTGACGGTTGCCATCCCATATGAACGCTCCTCTGCTGTCGTTTTGCGTAAATCACAAACTGAAATTCGGACTTCACTTGTCATGTTGATTTCTGGTATGATTTTGGAAATATGTTTCACTAACATCTGTGCGGAAGCCAAATAGTCTGAGGGTTCTAGCATTTAAGTATTGAGATGGGATTGAGTTAAAGGGTCTTGGCTATGTCTTCAATTTGTGCTAACGGTTTAACTACCTGTGACGTGGGTAAATTAAAGCTTTATCAAGGATTTTGCCGTCTGTTGGAGACAGCCCGTAAGTCGTATGTGTTTATCCTGTCTGAGGATTCCAGTGTACAAATGCAGCAGTCACCAAAAACCGAAGCGAACCTGGGACGTCTCTTGTTTGGATAACTATTGCCACTTGAGCGCGGCGAGGTTTAATAGCTTGTTATGGCTATATAATGATAAGGCAGACTTTTGACACCGTAATCAGCACAACGCTATTTGATGATCTTCGTCCAAAAGGCAGCTTCGGGTGCCTAATTAGGTACGCGTGGAGAGTCCATGTGTGGGACCACACGTCCAACATCTGATTTCACCTTAGTTTGTAAAAAGGTCTTTTGTCACTCAGATAAATGCACCATGATTACTGGAGCCGCATCTGCACAAGAAAAAACAATTTGGGCCAGAAACTAGCTGCCACCTCAGACGATTTGGCCGAAAATTGCTGGATGAACTTTTGGGTTGTATTTGACTAAATTTGATCTGATTAAAACCGACTGAGTCCACGGGATTCGCGTGATCTATGCGGATAAAACACGAGACAACATAGTATTCATTGAACGAAAACCTGAACACTTAAACATGACGAGACTCTACAGCGTGTTGACATGAATGATCTTGGAGTACGAAGTAGTTACTTCTTCCAGAAATTATTGGATATTATTCACGCTTATCCCTGGCAGTTGTGACAAACGATAAGGCTACAGTCTATTAATCCATAAATTGATGGCAAACCAGTCTGCAGTACTTCTTGAAGTAATAAACAGTTCAACCTTGGACATATTTTGGTTGCTGTAACCTACCGGCAAACTTGTCTAGCGTAAAAGTGGAAAATCGTGGTGAACATTTGCCTGAATCAGGTCACTTGGCTCCATGCTATTCAGAGATGGTTAGAATCTAGTGGTAAAATCAATTTTATTGATAAGTATCAAAAATGGCAGTGAAGATCCTATCAACCCTGGTATCTCGTATCTTGAAAAGGGCTCCGAGCAACGTCTTCAACAAAAAGCATGCCATTATTCTTAGGACAATCACAACAGAGTTGTGATAAATAATCTAGGTAATTCGTCTTTGTTACTAGGACAACTGAGGTGATAACAGGTCGGTTGTATTGAAGCCCTGCATGGATCGCATTCAAAGTCGTTGGAAGCTGGCATAATGCCGTTACGCATGTCATGAAACCATAACCCTTGTTATTTTGGATACATATCTTCGTTGAATGAATAGCTACGTGAAATTGATTTTTAAGGTTTGAGGCAGCAAAAGAATCTATTCGACCGGATGAAAAACATTCGACCAGGTTCTAACTCATCGCCTTCCGTGGTGAATGGCAAAGACTGTTTTACCCCTCACTTTGCAGTCGAGATTCAGTCTCACAGACCATAAGAACAGCTACATAACACAGGCCCTTTGCTTTACAACGATGAAATCATTTCGATTAGGAATATGAAACAAACGGTCGAGGCTAAGAAACAAGGCATGTTCTTCGCAAGGTGTGTTCGAATGGCGAACGTGCCGTTGTTTGCTAGGGAAATGTTAAATATTGGTTACGGCTTTGTTTACTTCAGAAGTTACGGATGAACTGTTAGAAGTTTTAAAGAAAAACTGACGGCAAATCACCAGTCTTTTGTCATATTTTCACATTTGAAACGCATATGAAGATGTGGCATTTGTTTCCCTGAGCGCTGCTACCTACTATAATGCCTTTTTTGCTTGAAAAGGTGTGATATATGCACTTTCAGAAGGACGACATCCACCAGTTAAACTTTTTTTAAAATAAATGCTTCTGAAACCCGCAGATATCTTGTGCTAACAACGCTTCAAAGAACGAAGAGCCTTACAATGAGGCAGGTCATTTAGGCGTATCAAGTTGAACAGGACATCTTGCTTCCATTCGCCTAGCGTCCGCTATATTGCAACATACTTACAGTTACTAATTGTATCCGGAAGGTACAACAAGGAAAGCAAAATGTGGTCTTGTAGACTTCGAAAAAATGATGGCTAGCGCGGTTTTGCTTGACATCAGGATGGATTTTGAATTCAGTGATGGTTAGAAACATTTCGGCATGCGGTTTATAACCCAGGCCAAAGACCGAAAATTTCAAATTCTTCCCATAATGACCGGTTAGTTGACAAGATATATGCAGTGATGCATGCAGACAAAACGCTGTAAAAGGTGCCAGTTTTTCTCCTGTTTTTATTTCCACGCCAAACCTTCATTCGGTGTAACTTAATTCGTTTTCCACCGCGATGAGCTAGCAGGTTATGGATATGTTTACCGGCATAAAAATACAGCTATTTTCAAAACCGTGTTACTGACTGATATCCAACAGATCAATGCATCATAGCAGATCAAATAAAGTTTGAGGATTTATAAATGAATTGGCAGAAATTTTGCGTACAAGGAGACAATCAAAGACAGCATAGTGATGAATTTACTTTGAAGCAAAAACCACCAGGATATGGTGCTCAGAATTGATGTAAACGATAATTCAAACTTGTGGCAATAAACCTGTGATGGACTTTTAAATTAAAAACGAGGCATTGAACAGTGCTATCATCAAGACAAATCAATCACAGTAAATCTGGTATTTAAGCGTTATACGTCGTTTATTTCATGGATAAATGTAAGCACAAATACTGCCAGACTTTCAAGACCGGGAAAGATGTACAGTTGTGGCCCTTGGTTCAAACCTGACTTGAAATCCCCTTCAAATGGAGGTGGTAAGTTTTGTAAGACAATCAGAATACGATATCATACATGATCCGACCCCGGACTCACGAGTCAGACTTCTGTGTACTCTCTAACCTGGTGATTAAAAACTCGGATGTTGTTCATTGGATTCCTCGTGTCTAACTCTGCAGTTTGCTACAGTTTGGATCACGACAAATCACAATCTGTAATTGACGGGAACGCTCCGTTTCAATTCGGCACACACTGGTGCTAAGTGCATGGATTTGAGGAAATTTTGGTAACTGCGGTGTCAGTATAGAGAGAACTTCCTGTCTACCCCCTGAACCTATAAAAAATCAGCGTACGTAACCTTAAAATCTAATTGTTTACATCCTGTTCACCAACAGATGGTCACATCAATCATGAAAATACAAACTGCTTAGACATAGTTAGCTTTAATGAGAGGCCCTTATTTAACGAGCAAGTTTGATAGCACCATACTGCTGATTCGTATGCCTCCTGAACATCTGCACACAGTTGTAAGGAAACTCACTCAACTCAGCCTGATATTGGATTTTCGCCTGACGAGCCCAAAACCTTCGAGGACGATACCAAAGATGATGACAATTCTCATATCATCTGTTTAAGTCATCAAATGATGATGAAGATAGTTTTCATAACATTCAGCGAACGCTTACAACATTCCTCTTTTATAGTGGTGAATAAAAAACCGGCTGCTGAATTTTTGAGGAGTTTTCAAAAACAACTACTAAAGCGTTGTGGAATGAAACGGCCTCGGTACTACTAAGCGGTCACAGATTTTAGCAGTTTAAGCTGGTGTTGTATTCCCTATGCAGATTTTACGGCGCACTCAAATGCGGTTCGGTGATTACGGTATTTCGATATCTAACCACTAATGTTCAGGTTCAGCCGCTAAGGCGTTTATTTTAGCGTGGTTGTTTGCTGGGCTGAATAAACTATGCAACTGGACATATCGTCTAGGCTGGAAATATTCCTACTTTGTGCCCTGATGACTCATAATACGCTCACTGTTTTGTCCATCGTTATATATATATATATATATA
>NW_008751773.1:561944-575916 GCF_000715545.1 Opisthorchis viverrini | reverse complement strand
CAATATCATCTGATCTGAAATAGACTGCATCTGTATGCACCAACTTTCCATTTTGAGTTGATCATGTATGTGATAGTGTGACCTACCTGAAGAACATGCTTTGTATCGTAGGATCTGAAATAGACTGCATCTGTATGCACCAACTTTCCATTTTGAGTTGATCATGTATGTGATAGTGTGACCTACCTGAAGAATAGAACATGCTTTGACTAGGCTTTTATCTAGTAACGCATGATCTTTCCATAAAATTTCTTGTACAGTCGCCGTTCTTGTCTTTCATTTCAGAAATTTCACTAAATATCAGGTGTCTTTCTAGAGGCTAGTTATCATATCCTGGTCCTGTTCAAGTCGGAAGTAGTGTGATCCAAAGTTAGCCTGAACTTTTAGGAAACTTTGTAAACTGAGTCTCTCAGAAACACCCTTGAAGAGTTTTCGATCCTTCGGCAATCTTTTTGCTGGTCGTTCACACATGGTAAAGCATAGATCTTCTGGCGACACGCAAACGTAATAAACTTGTCGGAAACACTTTTGCGTGCGCGCAAATGGAAAACACGCGGCAAGTTCACATTTTCTCACATGGAACTCTTGAGAAAGGTTAGGTTTATATGAACGGAATAGCTTCGCCAAAAAAAACAACTTCCTTGATTATCTAAATTTCAAAACAAACTCAACCCGGCTCAGAACATCATACGATAACATACGATAAATATTTTAGGTAACGAAACTAAAGTACTTTATCAGCGGGATACATGTGACACATTCTAAGCCCGTTGGCTGCGCCCAGAATTTTTTTACATGCAATTGACTCTTCACTGGTCAGCATGGCGCCGATCCAAATTTGTGTTGCAGATTCCTTGCAGATAATTCCTCTATTTGCGCCGTTGATTATTTTATGGTGGATGTAGGGGATTAGACATGTCAAACTTAGTGATTCGCAAATCCTTGATAACCACTCTAATTAGGGACCCGGAAGAAGCGCTTTTGATGGGAGGTCGTGTTTTGTTTTAAATTGCTGGAACTATGCAGGACGAATGGTTCATGTTTATGGGTAATGCGAATCAAATTCCATCTAAGTTGACAATGCAAATTATACCAAAAATCCTATTGGTCTTATGTACGAAAAGGTCTTTCGTTCGCAAGGTTCGAATAGTTATTTTTGCTTGGCGAGAATTGTGAGCTTTACCATACCATTCACTTGAGCAAGTGCGAAACCACAAATTATAAGCCCTTTTGTTTCATTACTGTCAGGGCGCGCCCAGACAGAAGAAAAAGCACAAGTGCACAGAGTGACGCATCCCCAAGGTCACCATGGCTTCGACACGTCCGGAAAGTAGGTGAGTCGGCGGCGCCAACTAAACACGGCCTAGCAACACACGACCAGCGTGGTGGGCCTGAGAATGTTCACGACCGGACCACTACCATTGGCTCTACGGAGCGAAGTGAACCACCATATTTGATTTATTAGGCATCCTATATATTTACGCAGACGCTCTGTACGTTTTGTCCTGGCAATACAGCCGTGTCCCCAGTTCTCTGTCTTCTCCCTATCGCGTAGTCTGGCAGGCGCGGTGCAGGCGTAACCCCATAGCTCGGCCACCGCACAATACAACAATTACTAGTCGCATGCAGTTGAATGCTTGAAAGACCACAATAGAAATTTATTTTTTAAATATGGCTCACCCGGATTTGCCGCATTTAAGATACACCTGTCTTGGCATTCCGTTTTTTGTACCGTATGCCGAATCCGCAGTGCGATACCTAGGTAGAGCTCAGATGCTCTTATGCTATGTTGCTGTATTTATATTTCTACTCTAATTATTTTTCTGAAATTCAGTTCATTTATTTTAATTTTTGTAAAGAACAAATTACAACTGCTACGCTGATGAAGAGGTAGACACTAAATAATAGTAAAAACGAGATCATTTCAAAAGGGCTTGCAGAAACGCTTTGGTGCCTTTTCGTGTAGCTAAAAATTTGGACTTTAAACGTTTCATCCCCAGATGAAGTGTGGGGTTGAGTGGGTTAACCACCCGATCCATTAATATCCCGCAGCTTGCAGAAATAATCAAAAGACGCTAAGAAAACAATACGAGAAGTCACTTGCTAAAGGAAGAAACACTGTTCTGGAGGATGAAATGTGTTGGAGTCTACCAAAAATGATTTTCTGTTCTCGTATTCGCTAACAGCGAATGGCTTCCGGAAAAAAGATCACACCAGAACAGCGAGACATTGAACTGTCGAATTTATTGCTGTAGGATCTTTTTGCCTCCTTGATTGGAGTCCATGTAATTTCGTCTGCACTTAGTTGGAAACTTTGAAGTTCGTGACGCACAACTAATGCAACTGACGAGTATGCTTTCATCTACTAATTGGACTGCTTATCTCTTGTTGGTTCTGTCACGTGCACTGTTTTTGAGCGCCGTAAAATTCGCGAAGAATGTTGGCCTAACAGGCTGGTGATACTTCACTCCAGCTCAGCGGTCGGAAGTTTTTAGTTGATTATTCTTTGATAGCCTGGGCGCTTTTCCCTTTCACCCTTTCTGCGAACGAAGTTTGGCTTATACCTATACCCACTCCTTCCCACTTCATTTCTTCTCTTGAATAAGGAATGTTTCTTTACATCTAAGATTTTTAAGCACCAGAATTTATAACTAAGGCAAACTTCTGGGAGTTTAAATGCGTAAAAATAGGGGAAAGATGCGCACGCGACCAGCACCGCTGCAATACGGCTCGACTAAACGCAGTCAAAGCAATATGCGTGGTTTTTGTTTCCACATTGAATTCGAACATTATGTGTCAAAGTACATTCAGGTAGTGTTAACGACCATTGTTGTTAAAACGCACGAAAAGCCTTTATGGTTCTTTCGACTACAATCCAGAGTGAAGGTGATCGATTCAACCAAGTACAACTGGTTCACACCTTATACCCTGATGATGTTTTGATACAATTTCTCACCCATAATTTATTATTAGTTGAATGCGAATTATTGAGAAAGTACAACTTCTCTGACTGAGTTGCATGCTGTTATCAATGCCATTGTTGTTTTTACTAACTCGCCCACAATGCTATGGTTATTTTTTTCCTGCATTTGTCCGGTCACGCTTTACAAGATTTATTACGTATCGCTTTTAACTATTTCAGGTGTGATTAGAAAAATGAATTCAAAATGACAGTATTTTAGGAATATAAACTTGAAATTCTAAATTGTAAACTTTTCGGGTGTAACATGTCTTCAAGCTTACTGGGATGTAGGTCTGTTTTGAGGTTTTTTTGCCAATGATAGTTAATTGATCTGAATGCCCAAGGACACGGCTACCACAAAGATATACTTTGGTATTTTCCAAGCCTGAGTAGGTCAGTAAACTGATTTGTTGTGAAAACAGCTTGGAGAATGCGTTTCACACTAGTTGGCTTGAATAAGTTCTTAAGTTAACTCTATATGTAGGCTTTATGACATGTCGTATTTTCCTGCCAGACGGCGTATTTCACTGGGCGTTGGTATCCATTAAATTCTTTTCTTGGACGTGACAACAGTCATGGTACTGATGCAAATCCACTAGCGGCACTCGCTCGTTTCACTTTTTTCAATTTTCTTTGTTCATTGTCATGCAAAACTAAAATACTGGAATAAACTGCGGAAGTAAAATTTTCCAAGCCATTTTAAGTTAATGGTTTGACATTTTGATCAGCATTCAATACAGGCTTTGTCTAGTTAAGAATTGCGTGGTAGGGATCAAATGTGTGCATCGTAATTACATGACCATGGAGTTATCCGCGTCTATTTTAGCGACAATGAAATTAACTACGCGCTTTTCTCTGATGTCTCGGGAAGACTTTCACTTCTGAGCAAGAAGCCAGCTATCAGGGATGTGAAATTCTGCCCGTAAATGCTGCCTGATAAAAATCAGTCACGGTATTTTGCCTGGGTGCATTCAGTATTCATGATAATGCTGAACAGAAGCAGTTTATTGTTGGTAGCATACAAAGCTTTTGGAGATTTCAGCCTGAGAGTTTAATCTGTGCTTAGAAGGCGAAAAGGTTTATTGAAAATCATTGTCAAAACTTTCCGGTCAGTAGTTTGAACACAATCACTCAGCCAATAGCGCCTGATCAACAATGTGTTAGCAACTGATTAGGTTATAGCGACACTCACATTTCAATTACGAAATCCGAATCGTGTGATGAAACTTTGAAAGTCGGTTTTGCTAATGACTTTATCGATGTATGTTTCGAATATCGACTGAGATTATCCTCATTGTGGGCTATATGTAGGTGGCTGATTGTAATGTTCAAGCAGTCCTAGAATGTTCAAATAGAATGTCCAAGTATTCGTTAAGTAAACCTAAACAAATTTTAAAAAAGATAGAATCAGTAAACATTGTGATGGTGTACACGGATAACATAAACGCACCTTAGCACCAGATTATATGATGATTGCTCACATTTTCAAGCTAAATAATTGTGTAACTTAAATCCTCCATTTGGTTTTTAGGTATACTTTGGACGACATCACTCTGACAAGTAGGTTTCTTCTCACCGATTCATAAAACGGACTGATCAAACCTTTTATAGCATGTTTTCTGACTATAAAACGTCAGCGCAGCGGCCGCACTGCAAGTGTATAAATCCAGGCGAACCGGCGTACGTTGTGAATTTTAGTTCACTGGGAGAACATAACGTATAATTATTGTTTATTGAATGTTATCCCGGCTAGATCATAGTGACATGCGGAGTATATAAAGCATTCGGTAGTTTAGGGGCTTCGAATGTGTGAAACGAAATCAATCCATAAAAGTGCTCTTCATCCAATTGCTTAATAGGATTTAAATCTTACCAAGACACTGGTGGCTAGTATCAAAGTGTCCGGGCATTCCACACCTATGAATAAAGAATTGTGTCAATTAAACATGTTGTACAAATTTGTACAAGGCCTAATAGCGTTTCGTATATAACTTTAGAACAAATTAAGCAGTGTTGTTAGAGGGGTTGGCAAACAATATCAATCCCAATTCTCTGTTGCTCATACAAATAGAAGGAGCAGTTTTGTTCAGAGCCATGCAAGTCAGTATTTGTGAAATAGTGGCAATAATGGCAATTAATTTTTTTTTTATATAATCAGATAAGATGTGAGCAATAATGCAATTAATTTTTTTTTTATATAATCAAGATAAGATGTTTATTGCCGTCATGATTGAATCAGTAGGCTGATCGTCAGTAACCTTACAAAGTGATATGGCTTAATTCTTTGTACATGTGTGTCTGGAATTCACGGGCACAGGTCTTGTGCAATTGGTCAGTGATCATGGGGCGAACGGGAAGCAAAACACTGTAACAGTACACGAAAATGCAGGTGGCCTATAAATACATGCATTTTCACTGTTGGCTCAAGTCGACATTTGAAGGTAAACTACGGAAGATAGACCTGCCTGCAGTGTTTTCAAGGTATGTCAATCACGTCTGTTTATTACTCATTCTTTATTTGTTAAACAATGTCTAACTATAATCACGGAAAATGTCAGATATCAGTTATCTGTGCGCCTCATCAAGATAGCAGTCTAGGATTAAATTATCACAAGTGTCACAAAATGCTTCCATAGGTCGAAACTGGAATCAACCATGTAGTTCCGTATATCATAATGTCAAATTTCATCTCTCCACGCAATGAAGTATTTCCCAAAATGGAAAACCTACTATGTAGGCTATTAGCAAAACGTAGGAAAAACTTCTGCACCTGAGTGGTATCCATTTTTACCGTCAATCATCTCTACTGCTTACGAAGTCACTCAGTCAGATCAAACTACTAGAAATAAAAGTTCAACCAGGGAAGCCAGCAATTATATCTCATGTTCCCAGTAATAAAAAGATATTAATCTGTGTTTCCGGCAAACCAGGAAACTTGGGCTAAGCGATGCGATTCGACATACATTTTATTTTAACTGTAGTGCAGTCTATGGCCTAATAAACGAGGTTTACATCACAGAAGCAATGGTCCCAGATTATTTTATGTTTTCTTTTCTTTTGCCCACTGAGAGCCTGAGAAGAATTTATGTTCTTTGTGTTGTGTATACTGGTTATATATTGGGTTCATGATGAATGTATTAGCATGGATAATTGAAAGCTTTTCACAGCTGATAATGCTATGGTTACGGTATGCGCTTACTGGTATGCTAGAAATATCCCAAGTTCCAGAGAGTCTGTGGGAACACGAAAGGTTCTTATACTTTTTGTTGGCATTGTCAAGTTCCAACTTTACGGTCCTGAGGACAATCATCCAAGGCTTGATAGGATCTTGGGAGAACCCAAGATGTGGTAGCTGTGTGAAGTGGCTCCATTGCTACTTGTGTTGCATTTTTATCGGGCTCTTTTAAGCCACTTTCAACTGAAACTTAATTCTACATATTTGATCAGGAAATCTACCATGTATTTCATCTGTTCATTAGCCATCAGAATGGAGCAACTCAAATCACTAGGAACTTTGGTAATACTGTTCTCAATCAAGTATTCTTTAGTTCCCTGAAGTTGCCAGCAAATCGATGAGGTAGGGTTTGGTACTTAAAGTGTGCGCACCTACTCTACGTATTACTAGACAGACGCTGCCTTATATAAAAATGGAAAAAAGGATGGAATCAAGATTTTATTTGCCCGTATTATTACTAGTAGTCAATTCCGGTCGCCAATACCTCAGAATACAAACTTAGATATCCCGACTAGTTAGCATCCAGATTATAGACAGCAGCTCTCAATCCGTATCGGTCACCGTTTCTACTGATCCAATGATCAATTATCTCATTTTTCAGCGAAATGTTTTGAAAAGACAATGGAGTGTAATTCATCAACTTCGCTAAATAGAATAAGCAGAACAATGAAATTTTTCGTTTGATATCCTTCCTTGCGGAATTGCAAACCTCGGTGAAAATAATAATTCGGCCTTATAGACCAAAGAAAATGGTAATTTGTCGATAATACAGTGACTTTTCCCGTGGAAATTTGTTTAAAAACAACATATCAAAACGGAAAATTCCAATCAAATTTTGAGCGAGTATGGTTGGAAAACCTGATACGCCTATGGGCATAAATATCCATAGTTGTTACAGTAAATGCCGAGTAATTTTTGTGAATCAAATAAAAAAAACTCAGATTATTATTGTTTTCTAAAATATTCAGCCAGACTGAATGCATTCTTGGCTGAAGGAACACCGAACTATTTCTTGTCACCAGACTGCGATTTTTTCGAATGTGACATTTCTCCTAAGCTCAATAAAAGTCATGAACAGCCCGTTGCAAGTATCACCATTTTTCTTGATCAGCAGATACATCTAGTAGCTGAGTAACGGTAGTGAAGCATCGGTGTTGCACACTGATGTCATGTTGTCGATGATGATGATGATGAGTAGATGAGATGCATTCAATCTTATCTTCAGTTTAATGCCCAAACAGCACTTTTTGGCCCAAATTCAAAAATAGTGTAAATGAGTTATTCTGCAAAATTATAGTTACATAATCCATTAGTACCAATTTTGTTTGAAAGTTACATCTGAGCTTTAAAAGTGACACCTATTCAAATTTTTGACTCTTGAACAGTTTTATATCAACAACTCCTGAATACATACTTATCAAAATATTGAAGATATACTAGTCTTCATTTTTCATTGCGCTGCGAAACTGCTGCGCATTTTTTCAGCGTACAGTAGCTTTCAAAACAGATGCGCAGCGGGTATTTTTTTCCGCAAGAAATATTACTCAACAGGAATGGCTGCCTGACAGAACTGGTCAGTATCTTTGACGTAAATTATGTTCCTCTGAACGTTGATTCAAACCTGACCCTGATTTAAGTCCAGCGAAAAGGTTTTTTGCAGGACACTCATACTTGGTCACATCTGTTGAAACCAGACAAAAATTGAAGTGGAAAAAACGTGTTTGAATGTACATTACAAATTCTAACGACTGAATTAATCTACAGACCAAATATCTAAAAGCCTCCACTTGTTGGGTCTTCCAGGTAAGCTTACGCAGGCCAAAACGATTACAACTTTAACTGGACGCTTGAAGTCGTATCACGTCATCAGATACTAGTGTGCGGCAAAACCCACATAGCTTATAGAATTCACGCTAAAACTTTCGATTATTTTCTACTTTTAACTGGGCATTAGGCACGAAAACATTCAGAATGCAGCGCGATAACTTTCCTTTGTTGATTTATCGGAAGCTCTGTCTTATCATTCCGCTTAAATGTAAGCATTGAACCACGGGATCCCATCATTCTTAGCTGCGAAATAAAAAAATAAAGTAGTGCTGGATACCGTATCTTAGAATAGCGAGTGTGTAATATGAAAAATAACGGAATTCCGGAATCAGCAG
This sequence comes from Opisthorchis viverrini, assembly GCF_000715545.1. Taxonomy (NCBI): domain Eukaryota; kingdom Metazoa; phylum Platyhelminthes; class Trematoda; order Opisthorchiida; family Opisthorchiidae; genus Opisthorchis; species Opisthorchis viverrini. The sequence goes on along the minus strand of NW_008751773.1, from coordinate 567,557 downwards.
AGTTGTCAAGGCAAATGTTGAAACTTCAGTCATTTGGACAAATTTTCGCTGAACAAATTACTTATTTTTGTGTGGAAAAAGCTATTGTATTTATTTAGTTGATAGATAAATATGTGGGAATTCATAATTTTTGCACGCATTGTCACCTGCCTGGCCGATATATGTAAATTTTTTCCAAATGAGTTTAACATAACTATTCAAAATCCATTTATTATGCATTATAGGAATAAATATCCAGATAAAATAGTTAGTCCATAAGCACCTATAGCCGCAAGAATTTTCTATACTCAATTTCCATTAACAAAAATCAAATTTTATTAGACTCCACAGCACAAGGTCTGAGAAGTTGTACTGATCCACTTTTAGCATATACTAAAATCACTGACAGTCTGAACAAGTGAATTGCAGAGATCTAGGTCAATTTGTGAATAAGTTCGTTCTGGTGGCATACCAGCTAAACCGAAGGCTGGAAACAATAAGTACTGTCTGTCTCCAGAGTCTACAAGCAGGGCACCGCCTGTGACCGCCGCCTGTCCGTAAGCCACCAAAGTCAGCAATCGGCAACTAGTTTTTACTCACAGGATTTGAGTCTTGCGTTTACGGTGTTCCTTGGTCGTCAGAACTCATTCTCAAATTCGCTGACATCACCACAACTAATCGAGTCAAGCCTGCGTAGTACTTTTAAAGGCAAGCTTTAATCCACTTATAATACTGTCCATGGAATATATGCTGTTTCTGTTCATTGACTGATCATCATGTAAGCTGATGACTAACGCTTTTATAGACTAAAAAATAATTTTTCTCTTGGCATCATTCCGCTATTCACCAGCCAATAAGTAATGCACGCACTTACCAGTTTCTCTCCTTTAACTGTGAAATTCCTAAAAGAGTATGACTGTTCTAATCTACTCAAGTAAAAAGCGAAGCTAATGATTCGCGGCTGAGGGCCTTCGGAACGGATAATGTCATTGAACTTACATGCCCTTCAACCATACAACACTTTCCCGTAGCAGCTACACTGCTCATTTATGGATGCGCATCATTCATGTTATATGGGAACCCAAAGATTTCTATCAAGTGCTTTACAGCACAGCCTCAGGTGAAATTTCTGTTACTTTTAGGTCTTATTCCTTGGCGTGAAAACCAGTTCGGTGAATTATCTGATGATTAATGAATTGCAAGATGAGAGACAAAAATTAATGTATTTTCCACACAAAGCAGTATTGTAGCACTCCTTTGACGGACGTCAAAGGTAACGAAGATGCATGGTCAAACTGACGGTGGCCTGCTGTCTAGCAGTGTCTTCCATTAAATATCATCTTACAAAAACACTAAGGATTCTTTTGACCAATCACCCATCCCGCATCAGAGTATAAAGCTTCACTGTCTGGAAGAAATCTTTGTTCATCAGTAATTCGCCGAAAATAAAATCTTCTTCAAAGCTCATGGTTGAAATGTAACAGAAAATGTGCCAAAGTTCTGCAGCTTCGTGATGACGGACAAACTGGCCTCTCATTGTTCCACTGAGATAAAAGTATCTTTCGGTGAGCACTAAAAAGGTGCCGAGACTAGAGAAATTTCGTTTTTTATACAAACTAGCTAGGAATTTTACTTAGTTAAGTATCTTATTATGCGAGATTAACTTACTCAGTTCACCTTTATTGAAGGTGATTTGATTTGTTTGACATGCTTGCATTCGCGCAAATTTTCATAGATGTTAACCTGCTTCATCGCCTCCGATAATTAGAGGCTCTCTGAACAAACAACAAGTAAACTACGTTTGAGATGACACAAGCTTGTCGACCTTTAAGTGAATAAATTAGCTTTGATTATCCGTCCGCTAATAAATCCAGTACAACAGAAATAACTTTTTTATTTACTGCTGGATGGGTTAAAACCCTAGGTTTGTTTCCTTTGAACTTGCTCTTTAATGGCCAATTATCTAAACACAGTTATTTCTCAATCCCAATCATAATTCAGAATTTGGTGGCAGAGATTTACTGTGATTTATGCAGAAAAAATTTCGCATGAAAACCATCTACTCCCTAAGAGACGTTATTACATTTTTGATGAGTCTAAAATAGCACCCGGCTTCGGACGTTGCAATATGGAATACGTGCTAACTTCCATGCCTGTGACGTAACCTTGAAGCAAATAACAATTTCTAGTGATGGCTATCAGCAAACATGTCGATATTTATCATAAGATTAGACAGCAAAAGTGTTCTGCTTGTCTTACTTTTTGCTGGGATGTGCTACTCACGAATAACACTATCCATTCGCCCCATTTGCAGCATTACAGGATTCTTAATGAGATTAGAGTTGGTTTATTAATAGATTATAATGTCAGATGCCTGGCTGACCTGATTACCACACAGTTTGGGAACAGCACTGAAATATGTGCCCTCACGAACAGTTCATCACATTATTTGATGATTCCTGTGTCAAACAAATGTGGACAGTTGATTGTCAATATAATATCCACTGACTGTGACCAAGTCAGGATTGAAATGGTTCTCAGTCAAATTAACAGTAGGCTATTGCATTTTTGGGTGGAGGCATATGAGGCCAAACAGACTGTCTCCTGGTCACAAAGCTATCAAATAACATCAAATGCGCCATCATTTGAGCAGCGCCTTCTTCCGGTTTGCATTTTAGTTCATTTTAACAAGTTAATTGTGTTGTATCACGGGTCTTCTTCATTCCATTCGGATCGACAAGTATGACCTAAAGGGCTACTGTTACCCTGGAGCGACCCCCGAACAAAACCATTACTCTAGCTACGGTGGCACGTTCAGTAGATTATCCGTGGAACTGATAAAGTACTCCACCGCTCCTTAAAGCAACCGGCCGTTTGCTTGTTTTCTATCGATATCACTTTTACAAGCTGTAATATCTGCTCAGTATGCTAGTTCAGGTGAAGCTGTTAGATATAATAGCCGCTAGCATAGGCGGATGCCTGAAGTATCATTTACGGACATAAGACAGATAAAAATCCAAACTTCACCGATGTGAAACTGTTCAGTTCTTGCTGGGTCATCCAAAGCAAGCTTTGCGACGTCAACTAGCCAAGAATTAACTGTTGATCAATTTGGGGCCCTGATTTGAGTAGTAATGTTTCTTTGTTATATATCAAAGTGAACCAAAAATTGGACGTCCCAGCGCTGAAACGAAAATAATTTTACAACTAGTTCCATAAGACTATAAAATATGCAACTGAAATTTTGTCCTGTCGGTGAGGCCGATCTATGAGGAAAAGCATAGGAGCGTTCTGGAGCTGTTTCATGATTACCTGAAATAATGAGCAGTCCGCATCAGGGAGCATCAAACCCGAAAGCCTACCGGTCAGTGGTTGGATACTCAGTCATCAGGCCTTGCGATGCTGAATAATAGTCTTATTAGCTCTCGCTCAGACAGGTTGCAGCGCCTCTCGTCCTTCAGTCAAGAAGACCACCCCACGTGATCTCTTGATGACTGGCTCCTCAAGTGACGACTTGTCAGATGGAAGTTCCACTGGTATTGTGAAATTATCCTTCCTCCGAACTACTTGTAGATTGCCGTCAGTGTGATAAATTTGCCATCCTCACTTTAAGTGGCAAATTGTGCTTGATCACTTAACACTCCAATAAAGGATAATTCTGTCGAGACTTTTACTATTCACCCACATAATCACTTCATCTGTCGAATACGCAGGTCAACAGGTCTCCCAAAACGCACGGCATCATTGTCTAGAAAGATTATTTCCAAACCACTTCCTCAGTAACCGTGCTATTTATTCCATGACAACTTTACAAAAGTAAAAGAAAACAAAGTGAATGTTGCACCAGCCAATTGAGTGTTGATGTAGTAATTAATTATTTTATAGCAGCGGCACTATCTTCTCAGTTACTAATAATTGGATTCAGAATAAGCGCGATTACTTCCTATCAGTGAGGACTGGTGTGATATCTGGCACTATCTTCTCAGTTACTAATAATTGGATTCAGAATAAGCGCGATTACTTCCTATCAGTGAGGACTGGCTGTGATATCTGTACTCAGAACGGTTCCTGCTGCCCATATAAGGACGGTGAATTTTACACTGCTTTTGACCATAGCAAGATACCCGCTGATTTCCAACGTGACAAAGTTATCAGGGACTCTTCTGTAAATTAATATTTGCTTTACATCATAGCATCCTTCTTGTGAAATGGGATCTCAAGACCTTTTCACTAGGGAAGCTGAAATATTCATTGTGCACTTGTGATTGATTATGGACCGCATCCGTTGAAGCCGTTGCTTGATAAACGGCTACCAGTATCCACCAAAGTTGCGTATTGATATCGCATGTTCTAAGAAGCAATGTGTTTTAAGCACGGACAGAAACAAAATTTTCCCATGTAAAATTGCTTCAGTTGATTTCACGTAGGTGGAGTTTGACCGCATGTAGATACGCCGTCCAGTGTTGTGGTGTAATAGGATTTTTTCATCCCCTGTCCACTTATTAAAGTCAGGAAAACGATGCACCTAAATGAGGTACTGTTTGCAAGTAGTTCTCAAATGTTTGTAAGGAGGGCGCGGATTCAGATGGATAGAAATGAGCATGTGTGGTGCCAATTCCTAACTCCACTACAGCAACTTCAAGGGTTAGGTTATTTAATGAATTCCTGATTTCATTTAGTTTTCCATCCAAAGTGGCTGTCATCAGCGTTGTCTGAATCAAATAAGCAGGTTGGACTTCGTTTTACGCCAGACCACAATTGTAGTATCCTACGAACTAACCAACCAGTTAAAGGTCAAGACAATGATCAGCACACCAAACATACTAGACATCGTTTTGGACTGACTTCCGTTTTTCTCCGCGGCGATAACTGAGTGATAATAACTCGTGATGGAATTGTCAAAGTCCGATGATGCACCATGATCCAGGAAGACTTTCTCAGTAAATTTGCGAGCAACCAATTTAAATGCGGTTAGAAAATAAATTTGATGAGATTTTGGCAGGTCACCCTATTTAAAGTGATTTTTTGATGTCCGTCATAGACAGAATATTTGGTCCAAGATACAACGCTCTCGGATACCCCTTGATTTTTGAGGGAAGCAGTAAATTTTCGATCCAGCATAAGTGAGAATATTACCTGTTGCGTTGCCTGTAATTTTCCACGCTGAACAAAATCTTTTGTGAAAGTTTCCAAAGGTGTTGCCTCATCTTGGACGCCCTATCCTTCAATGAGCTTTTTATCTTTCATTTTATTGGTGACCTGAGAGGTAGTGAATTTAACTGTCTTCTTTAACTTGATGCTATTGCTCGTGAAACCTGGAGTGGTATCGGCAAAGGTTGGCCTAGCTGTTGCTGGAGTTCTTCTGGCCGTCACTGCTCAATCTCATTATACCTCTTGGGACGATCTCCATTTGTATCACGCAATGAAATCGAAATGGCTTCGATCGCCTGGGGGTATTATTGGCGATTATGTGCCACGTGAACTTCATGTCTGATGTCACGTCATAAGACGGAATATTTCACTGCGAAGCTATCTGCATTTTTGATGAGATGAATGCAGTAAAACGCACTTGAACGCCACCTAGAATATTTATATAGTCGAGCCTCTGGAATGAAACTTGTATCCACCAATGCG
>NW_008751773.1:552141-561658 GCF_000715545.1 Opisthorchis viverrini | reverse complement strand
GGGGGGGGGGGGGGGGGGGGGGGGGGGTGGGGGGGTTGCGTCGCCGCTAGAGGATGGAGATGCATGTAAACGACATTATGATTGAAATCTTATATGCATTTGCTGAGCATCGCATCTTCACAGCCGCACGGCTTCTCACAGATTCACATCTCTGGACTTTGCAGCGAAGCAATGAAGTGTATATGCTCGATATGTGAACTGGTCCATCATCGCGGCGCCTGTATTCGGAATTTTGGTTCATCCTCCCGATCCTATGGATTTCGAGTGTGCTCATGCCGTTGTTGTTCCGTTACCAAGGTTTAGCAGGTACCTTGGACGAGAGCTACTGGAATGCCAACCAGGTTGTAGTGCTCAGGGTTTATTTCCACCGTTTCATTTTAATGAAACTACAACACAGTAAAGTCAGTGAATGTCAGTGCACGTAGACAACAGGTCACTCGAAACCACTTTGACTAGGGTGCAAAACCGATGCCACCTTTACCCTAAACGCCGCGTGCCGGTCATAATGAGACATGAAGGAACACATTGGGATAGACTAAAACCAGCCAAGTCAGTTGGATGAAATAAGTGTCCATAAAATAGATGAGTCGACCGTTTACTTAATTCCGACCTAAAGTACTGTGGAAGGGAATTACCCTAAAACGTGTCTTACCAACTTTCTCAAACCATAAACCATATCAAACGAACACACAACACTATAGCTACCGTTGTGTCATCATCAGGTTCCGTCTCAAAAAGATTAGTGAGACCATTTGTACTCTAGTAAAAAGAACATTGCATAAGGTGACCGAGCTCTGTATGGGATGGAGAAAACTCCGATGAGAAAACTCATCGGAAAATTATTGGACACCGTATACTACGATCCTTTTGATCCCTTTCATCGGGATAGCAGGAAGACACTGTCAGGGGACTGTCTAAAATTCATTTGCATCCTTTGGTTGCCACGTATAACAAACTCGCATTTGTGGCAGAAGAGTTTAGTAACAACCAAGGAAAAAACGAATAATAATTGCAGACAAGATAGGTGAGAGTTAAATCAGGAGCAGACGAACTATAAGTCAGGAAACATATTTTGCATTAGCTGGCTAAACAAAATCAGTATCGTTTCTCTAAGGAGTAGTTTCCAGTGGTCCGAATGCGTAAGACTATGTTGGATGTTATGTTATCCAAGAAGCCAGCCTCAGGGTTACTCCATCAGCACCCAACTTAGTTCCTCGTCGTCACTCTTCTGGGTATCCAGAAGTTTTTTTAGAAGCAAACGCCTCTATCCGTAATCATAATCAGTTTTTGTTTGGTACTGGTCAAAAGATAATCCCTATCTGATGACGACCAGCAATAAAAATCCTTCGTCGCGTAATGAATTGAAACAGATGGATTACCATTCGGTATAAATCGCTACATATAGCTGTGAATGACTCTTCAAAGAATCCTTTAGAATCGAGCAACACGCCCCACCGGCTCCCGTCCATGAGATTGTCACCAGGCCGAAACGTTGTCTCTTGCGTGGCACATTTGCACTTTCAGCGGACCGTGGATTCAGCATCCAGCTTTATCTTTGGTGGTAGGTGTGTTTGGACTTTACAAGACTTTTTAATACTGGCACTGTGCACGCTGATCGTAAAGATATATATGTTTAACGAATATCTTAAGTAGTCAGGGCGTTATCGTCTCACAAATCATTTCTTTTTGTTGTCGAGGTAAAATATTTCTTTATGGCATACCAAAACCGTTGCTCTTCTACACACATTTCCACTGAAAACATCAGCATAAATGGCCTACAAATGGGATTTCTTTACGGGTGGGGGATGACTTCACTTACTAAGCGGGCAAATAAAGACATTTGGAAAAGTTGCACAGTAAGCCCCACCAAAAGAGTTTTAAAAACCAGTTGACCTTGGGCCAATGAGTGAGAGACCGAGGAACCAATTGCCTCTCAATAAAATTATAGCTATTTTTTTAAAAATTTCTCAGACCTCTTTTGCAGCGGGCTATGCATCCCAATCTAATAAATGGGAAATGATGCGTCGGGCCACATCACCGGAATGTTTCTGGAATGTGAGGAAATTTGTCCGTAAACTGGCTGGTGCAGAAGCTGCAGAGCAGTTTCTTAATACACAGAAAGTGTGAGGATGCTGACATTAGGTTTACTTTCATACGAGGAAAACCCTCCGGAAACAAGTCACTGATTTACTGATTCGCGAGCGGTATCATAGATATTGGATGGAGCGGTTCTGTTCAAAATGCTTGACCATAAAAGTCGTCAGTTGACACTATAGGTGTCTTTGGTATAAAGGTAGTGCAATGTATTAGTTCCATCACTGCTTCTAAAGTTTCAAACAATTTCCGGAAGTCTTCCCTTTGTGAAAGAGTTTATATAGTCTTTTTTACCAGATTATGGTAGTCGTGTGTTAAACCCTGCAATCACACGCATCTTACATGACCGGAATTTCTTACATCACACAGAACTTATTGGACCATCTGAAATAGATTTGTACGTTTCGACTATCCCACTTCTCCCCTCCAGATAACGGCGCCCACTAATGGGAGATGAAATATTTTCTACATGAGGTGCTTGTACCGTCCACTTCAACTCGGTATACTTTTTGGAGTTCTATGGGTTTCTTCACTCACGACGGAATATTTCATTGCATTGATGTCTACACTTCCACCCAATATGCAACTGCGACTGGGAGTTCAGCATGGGCCTCATTCAAAAGAAAAAACAGGTTATATCATCCCTCAGCGAACTGAAAAAGATATGTCTGGAAGAACTAATTTAGGAAGGTGAAACACAAAACAAGAACCTGTTATTGAATAGGATGTTCTGAAAATCTCATGAAGAATACAAAAATACAAAAGAATGGCTAACCCGCAATATTATCCAAATGGAGGAGTAAAGGAACCTCTAATTTACAGTGCAGAAATTTATTCAAAAGATAGCGTGATGCACAGAAAAAAACGAGACAAATACCTGTGTCATGGGCACTTGACAAATACTTCTGTATCAAGTGCATCTAAGCAGGTATCAGTTCATTATTTCTCGATGAACAAACTCTTGGTGAGGTCGTCTATTTATGTTTATTTAATGGGCTGCACACAATTTGGAGCACTAAAGTATTCAAATCTTAATACTCCATGTAGCCATTATTTAGATTTTTGATTACTTTCACGTTTGAATGTATAGAAATCCCAAAGCACTACGTTTCGTTCAACCACTATCAAAGTTGTTTCAGCTTCTGTGCGAAAACCAATGAAAATAAATTTTATCCCAACTCTACCATTGGTCAGTTACTGTTCAATTATTTCACAGATTACTGGAGAGCTCACTATTCATAATCTTCATTATGTTCCTAAGACCTTGAAGGGGTTTACATCTACGTTTTGAGGATTGACTAACAACTGAGTAACTAGCAATATATAAGATATTCGATGGATCCTTCGGTACACCACATCAGCAAAACCCAGTCAATTCAATCACCGTAGCCATCCGTTTATTTTTTGGCCCCGTTTGACTTCATGAAATAGACATAAAACCAAGACTGATCCTCGATCGTAAAATTGGTAAGGAGACATTTTTTATATTCCACTAACCAGATACCCCAGAGACACACAGTATTCGCACTGAATAATACTCTGAACCATTTGTCATTCCACAGCGTGCAATCCACAGCTGATTCACGTTTTTTACGGAAGCCTTCTTATTTTCATTTGTTTTAAACGCCAAAATTTCCGGACCTCCAGAAGATTGGTTAACTTCACATATATTGAAAGATCTAGGTGTCTGGTTATTTAAGGGCATCAACTCACTCGGCTTCGTATTGATGTACTTAGTTTGTGGTTATTCTCTGATGAGTGACTATTCTGTCAAACGGACCTGGTCAGAAACGTACGTATTCCAATGTCCGTTTGAATGTTCACTTGCAAAGCGTCCTTCCTTTCTGGCATTCTCGTACTAACAAGCAGTTCCTACGTCGAATTCTCAATAACATGGATTCAAGTACTGCACTTCAGCTGACTCATATAACTTGGAATGTTGCTTATATCAAGCAAAATATCATCAGTAAGTTCTATTACGGTTCTAGCATGAATTACGATGAACAGCACCGAGTGATTTAAGATCATCGACCATCCGAATGGTCGTCCAGAAAACGCTAATCGGCTGGATCCCTAATTGAATACCGTTGGCACGTAAGTGTTAACGTGTGTGCCGCAGAGAACCTGCCCAAGAATCGGGCTCTTTTGAAATGAAATCCGCATTGCTCCATTTATATATATATATATATAATTATATATAATTATATATATAGTAGGTTAGTTTCATTGTTGAATCGGATGTTGCTTTAAAAAAACCCAGAATATCTAAGTAAATTTATTTGCAGATTTTCAGCTGAGTCGATTTCAAAACTGGGTCATTTAAAACTTCACCTGAAAGTGGTTGGAAACCGAGCATTGTTCCAGCTGCAAATAGGTCCATAATTAGAGCAGAACTCATCAAGTTTCATCGCGTAATGGTTGCATTACAATGTGTTACAATCGACCGCAATAACTTCCGCTGCTGCATTTCATTTAATCCTTCTTAGTGAAGATGCGGTATTTGTTTTACTTGCTCGCAAACAGCAATTTTATTCTATGTAGAACAACTAAATATTTTATGCCTATTCCGCGGATGATTCGTAGGCTGTAGGATATTTTCATGATGGTGCACATAGATAAAAAATTGGCATCGCATTTTGTCGAGCAATTACGTTTTAGTGGATGTTGGTTAATTTTTAACCCTCCGTGAAGGGACCATCCGGCAAAAAATCACATATAGGCAACCATTTATGGTAGATTCCTGGTAGATTGCTACAGTTGACATCAGCCGGTGTCAGTTACGTAGGCTGTATGACATCAACTTCTGTTTTAGCAAGACTGCCTTTTTCTAATCGTCTGAATACCCCACTTCCATGACAATACACATTGCATAACATGATTTTGTTGAAAAAATCCACTAAATACTCCTTGAGAAGGAGTCACGCATAGCAACAAACCATGTACTCGTATATAACAAACACAGACATATGCTGACGGAAACCAAAACATCACTGGTTCAACTTCTGAGAAAAATCAACTTTATCAGTTGGATAGCTTTTCCAAACCACACCTTCACCTCGTGACAAAAAGGAGCTTGGTTGGAAATACAATTGTAATGGTGTATCAAGTATTCTCCAGGTTAGCCCGGTTTCATCCAGTTATCCAGTTTCATTGTGACTCCGCCTAGCAAAATAACTTTTGTTTTCTTGTTTTACGTCATCCTTTTTAATTCCGGTCACGACAGATCTCCAAACAAAACATGTTTTGTAGGACAGTTAACAATAAAACCATCACTGGTTACCAATCGATTATTTACCACATTGGTTGAATAACACTAGTGGCAACAAATTATCACTATCGAATATTTGGCTTGGCAAGTCCAATGTTTTTCTTTGCCTCAGTTAGTCCATTTGTATCAGATACTGAAAAATGCATGCATTACTGACTTTGCAAAATTGGTTGTTTCTACCTTTTATATTGTGAGAAACCTCATTTAATCGATAGATTTGCTTAACAGTAATCTCACTTTTGTTCGCCATAACCACAATTAACCTAATTGATGTCAGCACCAAAAATAGTCTCAATCTATACCAAGTCTAGTATAAACACCTTTACACAAAAACGAATTACCACAAATCAGGAAAATGGCCTGTTTCCCACTCTTCGTCAGATAACCTTGCTGACAGACTCAACAGAGGAACTCTGGCCTGTTAGACTGTGTGGAATATTCTCGATCAGTATATGAGTGTCTTGTCAGTCTAGTCTTCCTAAGGAGATCACCCTTATCTCTAAACAAACCGTGGGGTTGCAGCAAACTGCTGAGCATTCAACAGTAACACAAACTTGTCCGTTGCTAGACATTACTAGTAATTTGTCTTTAAGCAAAATAAATCCATCAGCTTACCAGAAAACTGAGCACAACGGGGATTTCTTTATATTGAACGCACTGAAACGTAAAATCTTATCAACTCATCAGAAGTTGTATCATAGAACAAAAGTTTAGAAAAAAAACCCTGCGAGCAGGAAAAATTCACACCAAATAACTGATACTGAGCACGTGTTGTGTAGTAAAAATGGCAGGTTAAAAATTTTTGCTTAAGCAGTGATGTTGGCTTTGCGTAATTCTGATCAAGAGCTATCAGTAGATTTATAGCATTGATAATAACATGTTCAATTTGGGCCTCGTTGCTTTTGCTCGGTGAAGGATGGACCCGAAGTAGCATCGTTCATAGAACAGTTCTAGGGAGGAAAGACTTGAAGAAACAGAATAGTATAAATTTTGGATTTTCCCAAGCAGTCGACTGATCAGAAAAGCATCATTCCTTTTGAATTGTGACCTATTATGATAAACCTTTCCCGGCGGATCACTTAGCCATCAATTGTTCTTTTCCAGTCTATTGGCATGATTGATAGTGAAAGAACAATCCTGTTCTGGAGATTTCTCGGCTCAAGGACGTTTTTATTGTTTGGCCGCTAATCTAATTAGTGCAAAATCCTGAGGACGAAAAACAAAAACAGCTCTCCTTCATCCGATCAATTTATCCAAATCACTTTACTTGTGCTAGATGTTTATGGTTAGTTAATTATCAGGCCCCCGGTGAGTTTTCAAAAGTAATTAACTTGCAGGGTCTACCTGTCTGAGCGAATAACTTGCCAAAGAAAAACTTACTTTGGAGGATTTCAATTCCTCCGCAAGTCCATTGTGTATTTCCACTGTTTACAGTTAAGCCGTACGCCAACTTCAATGCTGACGCAAACGACCCTTGTTTCTAATGTATCCATTAAAATTTGCTCAACCCTCGTTAGACAATATGCCTTCGGTGGCCGATGTTTCGCATGAAGGGAATTTTAGCGACACGTGATTATAAGTTCGCATAAAATTTATAGACCCATCGCCAAAGTAATTTGAATATACATGTAATCTCATTCACATATCGTTCAATGAGTCGGGCAAACGAATCAAATCGCTCAAGTGTGAACACGTTCGCCGGTTCAGACGTGAAGATTCAGATGCGTCAAACTTGCGTTGGTGGAGTAGTGGCTACACGCTGGTTTCGCATGTCAGGTGTTTGGGGTTAAAATCCCTGCACGGCCACTGGACATGCACTGCTGATGAGCTCTAATAAGAGCTTAACTCGAGTCCAGTGCTTTGGACTCACCGGAATAATTACACCAGAACAGGAGGACGATCGTTCAAGCAAGAGCGGTGTGACTATGAACAAAAATAAAATCATAATCATAAAAGATGCATAACTATACATAAATGAAATAAAAACAACATAAGCTAAGATAAAAATAAAAAGTAGCCGAAATGCGCAACCTGTCCAGTTAGCGCAGATAGGCTTATGTGACGACTGCGAAAAGCAAATCAGTCGTTGGGGAGATTTCCAATGTATCAAACCTCACTTTAAACGACGATATGGACCACTGATTGCATGTATCCCTCAACGCCACAAAGTTTAAAAATTGATACCAGAAATCCACCGATATTACATGAATTTAGCGAGTTTCACTCCATCGGGTGTGAGGATGAAACTAGCGCATCTTTTCGTAACGCACACCTCAAATTTGGATTTCGCCTTCAGTTTGACCACCCTTACGACGGAGACTGCGAAACCCACGGTAATTGACCAAGCTTCTAGAAAAACGTATTATCTGAATTCATCGAACAAAACTGCATATTCGCCCCTCTGGACTAGTGAAAGACTTTGCACATAATGTGTGAGAGTTGAACTGGTTGACTGATATTCTACCCGGCGTTATTTCCCTTGGGAAAAATAAGACGGACGTACCCAGTGAAATCTTGACGCTTCGATAACAACAATCTTACTAACATACAGTGAGCGAGCTCTGCTCAGTTAATAAAGATTTTGTTCACTATATCCAAACGGGAAAATTTTTTCCTTGGATTTCCATAAGTTTGGTACCATAGGTTAGTAGTTTTGAGTCTCGTTTGATTTGTCCTCTGATTAGTTCAGGCGGAATGAAATACCAGTAAATGTTACGATGAGAACAAAAGTGATAAAGAAAGCTTGTTTTCACTAATTATTCACCATGTTTGGCACTTGAAACATTCTTGTGCGTGGATTTAGGAAGTGCTTGACAGACAAATTACTTGAACATGATATTCAGACAAGTTTTGAATGAATTATAATTTTGCGGGTCCACGAGTTTCACTGAAGCCTGTAAAAATATCACTCAAAAAAGTAACGATAATGAAACATTGTTAATGGTATTCGGCTGATTATTTTAATGAACCGGATAGTGTTCTAATGTCTGTTAGATCTCTTGGTTACACAAGTGGGGTGGACACATCTTCCGGATTTCAAACGACTTTAACTCATTGATTTTCCAAGAAAACTAGTACTTCACACACGAGGGCTGGAAATGCTGCATATTCTTGGTCCATTTGTGAGCCCATTCGCACTATATGAAAACGGTCTTTGTGTTCTATATTTCTGGAAGTGGACGGCAACCTCCAACCCTACAGGCAGTTTACACCGACCACACGATCAAGGCACCAGTGAAATATATGCTAGACCTACAGTCATCTTTAGGTTGCTCTGATGAATCACTAAACGGTCAGAAAATCCCAATGAATTGACTGCACATTTGAATCAGTAGTAAACACGTTTGGCAGAATTATCGGGGCCATTACTTCGTGGTTCGTTAACTTGACACATCCCTTACAGTGATACGTCGTTAAGGTTAGGTTTGATCTCCAAAACTTTCTACCTACTCACAAATGACCAGTAGCTAAACCACAGTACCAAGACGATAATACCTCTTGCGGAGTTGGAACACCATCAGGAGGAGCCTGAGATGCTTTCTCGTTGGCATGTCAGAGGTCTTTAAGAACCCGTTTGGGAAACTTTTCGCTGAGGTAATGAGGCTGCTTTTGCATGAAGTTATTTTCGCACAGCTTTCTCGGAGATGGTGCAGTTTTCCACGTTTCCACAGTAAAAATGACGTTGATGTCTGGTATATTTGATCTATCTAACTCAACTCGACGGCCTTTAGTTCTCCTTTTAGTTGGTATGAATCAGCCAATCAAAGAACCATAAATAAGGCCCCACTTGTCTCTTAGAGGTGTTAGCTTTTGGGAAGGCATAGCCGGGAGTAGAATTACATGCCTCTATAACCCTCTCCCAGTTAGGTGAGGTTACTCTTACAGGGTTAGTTCCAAGGAAATGAACGAAATCTGCAAAATAACTGGTAGTGTCAGCAATCCTCAGTGTGCACGTTTTCTTACAAATATGTGCGGACTACGCAGTAGGCCATCAGGCCTTTGTCATGGCCCTCAATACATTGACAGTTAAAGTAGTACCATACCGTTTAAGTAGTATTATTCCAGAAAAGCATATATCCCCCACATTGGCTGACCTTAGCCATATATATATATATATATATATATATATATATATATATATATATTTATGTGTAG
>NW_008751773.1:545363-552042 GCF_000715545.1 Opisthorchis viverrini | reverse complement strand
GTGGTAGCACAAAACAGTAAAGCGTCTGGACTCGATGTGATAGCACTCACTTCCGGAATCCCCTGGTTGGAGTCAAAAAATTAGTCGGTTGTGAAATGTTGACTTCGAATAAAAATACACTGCTCAGCACTGTCATTAGGATGTCATCTAGCTACAGAGGTAGCCCACGATTTTGCTAGTAAGTTCATTGTAATCCTATTAGAATGTGGTGGTTCTCCCAACTTGCCTAAGAGCCCTGCGATTTTTCGAACAAACGAGCCGTGTATGTCCTCACTCATCTAAGAAAAAACTTACCGACAGTTGTTAGAAACTCGTATAAACATCAACGAGGGAATGGCCGTTGTGGTCATCGGAAATATACGTCGAAATAGAAAACTAGATTTGAATGGCATACACTGTCACCACACTATTTATATTTATTGGTAAGAAGTTGATTGGTGGATCAAGGTAGGGTCTAAGTCTGCTCGCTACGCGACAATTTACACCGAATGACCGTTGGTTTGCACCAGTTAAGCCACCAGCGATTGTGTCAGCTTTTAAGGGAATGAATATTGACTCCTTGATTCTCTGAGATAGACCTCAAGTCGTTCGGTCCAACTAAGTTGCGAAATTTTCACAAACAAAGGAATAAGTGACCACACAGGAATCGTGGACAAACCGCAGACCACTGTTGAATTGTATACCCAGCTATGTTGCACTGAACGCTCGTTCTGGGGCAGACATTTAGGCAACGAATAAACTTCTCTGAGGCCATATCGCTACCAAGTGTCAGCCGAACGTATATAAGCTTTTTCTGTGACTGATGAACTTCCATCTATTACTACTCAACATTCGCATCAATTAATTCGCATGGACTGCTGCGAGCGACCGATCACTATCGAAGTTTTCCCGGATGGCTCCTCCCGTTTAGCTTCTAGTATGCCATTTGCAGGGGTCCAATAGACTCCATTCACAGAGTTGAAGAAGCTAGTACACTGGTCAGAACATGTAGATATTCCGTATGTCACCTGCGAAGTGAACCATCTTTCAGGCCTCTGCACCATCGAGAAACTGAAACTGACTACTGAGACCTTCCATGAGGGAGGTTGCAGTATCTGATTCAGAGATAAAAAATATTAGAACATTGTGCATAAAGTTTTAAATCCAACTTGCAAAACTGTGTTCGAGGTTGATGAGATCAGTTAGAATGACACCAAATAGAGGGTTCATTGCAAATCCATCTCCTTGTATCGAAGTAGTGCCATCAAATAAATGTACTGAGGGCAGAGCAGTCCTTTACAGTCAACGACCACAATGGTGAAGTTACGTTAGAATTGGCCGACAGACCGCAGATAACCTCAACGGTTTCGAAAACGAATGCATTTATGACGAGACGCATAATGGACATATGCGTCTGTTTACCATGCACATTTTGGATCGCTTCGGCGAACGCGAAAGTATCCTGGTCTTGAACCCCCAAACCACAAGACCTCAAGACTTATGCATCCACCAACCAGACCTTTCAACAGGCAGCCTATTGATTTATTATCCCAGTCCGAGAAAGTTTTGATAGCTGGTCATCCAACCGTCTAAAAGCGGTCAACCTGTCCATACACTTGGCTTGATGAGGTTTTCGCCTCAACTCAACAATGAACCCATCGCTTGTTTACCAAGCGTTTCTGAAGCTCTTAATGGACTGGAAATTGAACACCTCTTGAGGAAACGCTGTGACTAATCAACCATCGTATGAGGTACTTAAAAAGGAATGTTTGAAAGCTACAGAAGGCCTGTTTTGGAATCATATGAATGCACACCAGAGTAAACTAAAAGAGCTACACCTGGTCTCCGAACAGAACCCAATTGCCGTGCCAAGGATGGTTTGAATTCCGTGACCACTGAACTGAGGGTCATTGTTAATGAGTACTGGAGCCACTCTTCCTCGAGATAACCAGTCCTTTACAAATTTTGGTGACTTGCCACTGAACTGTAAGACAAAAGTTGCGAAACAACACCGAGTTTGTCCCTTAAAGCATTGAAACAGCTGACCAGGAAGGAAATCCTTGGGGAGGTGCACTGTGACTAGAACTCTCTTACATGAAAGCAAGATCGCGTGGATCTTGTGGTCACTTCGTAACCGCTATTCATCAGAACTATGTTTTCAATTGAGAATTCATCCCGTGTGTGGAACCAATCTATTCCGAAAAGCACCGTACAGCTGCTTCATTTTCAATGGAAACCGTAAACATTTTGAACACCTCATGAAATTTCGGGAAAAATGGATGAAGTCTCAGGGGTCGTTGTAGTGGAACAGGCAAACCCATTCAAATGTATTTATGACCAAAGTCGCACTGTGCTCCTCCAAACTTTTAAAGCATCATATCCTTTCCCTTTCAGCAGATTTTTACAGATGGATAAACGATTTACCAAAGGCTTGATCATTTTACTGTTTTTAATGTCGCTGGATTCGGTGATATGTATTCGAGTCCTTGGACAACTCGGAAATTTCCGTTATGCCGGAGAGTCCACAGTTTATCCTGAACTGCCGGTCGAAGCAGCAGACCAGCCGGAACAATCGCTACCTGTATTGTGGACAAGCAAAAGAGGTCACATACGCGTCGGTAGAGGAATGGCTTTCAAACCTGGAAAAACCGACCTTTGGTATCGGCGTTGGTAATGCGAGGAGTGTATTTGCTTACAGTCCGTGTGTACCTTGACGGCTCTCATATACGGATATGCTAGTACTATGGCGTTTTTCAAACGGAATCGGTGTTCTAACAAACCCTAACTTAGACAGCTTGTTCATATATTTCAGTATTTTTCACCTCCGTTAGATGCCCAGGCTTAGTGAACTCTCAAGAGAGACTATGAATAGCGTGAGCCAAAATGTTGACGTCGCAAACTTAGCTCTCGTTTGTTTCGGTTTTTCGGAATGTTAACTGTTAGGTTAGCTAACCTTCTATATTCGTAATGCACTACTCATTAGGTTGCTGAGAATTCTTCACAGCCCACGCGTTTGTTTCGGTTTTTCGGAATGTTAACTGTTAGGTTAGCTAACCTTCTATATTCGTAATGCACTACTCATTAGGTTGCTGAGAATTCTTCGACAGCCCACGACCGGTTTCGCTCTTCTTGGGGCTCAGCAGGTGGGCGCAGTCCCCGAGTTTCGGTAGATCTTATGTCTAGTCTAAGTCTAAGAATTCTCAAAGAGCACAAACCTCAGAAAAAGGCCAGTATATGATTACCGTAAGGCACAGGATTGCGGCATCCTCAGTCGCTAATAGATTTAGAAATTAGAAATGTAACATTCTTCATTGAATAAAAAGGATTTGATGGAACTATTGACCTACCCAAAACACTGTCAGTCATCGAGTTTGACAGCTTCGCACACCCACAAAAAACGGTGAATCACAATCGATTGACCAGTTGGCCATCATAAGGACTACGTCACGTCACTAATGATCCGGTTACTTATTCATCGCTTGTCATAAAGACCATCGTGCGACTTCCCTACAGTGCATGGGAGAAGATTACTGGCAGAATAAGATAACACAAAGTCCCATCATATGCAATACTATACATAAGTTATTTGAAATCCGCAACCGCGTAAATCAGTGCCAAATCCAGTCATGCTTAGTCGGCAGGGAATGCAAGTCACAACGGCAAATGAAAAACGTTTATATACAGTATGTTCTTATGAAGTGTACTGGAAGGCGAGAAAGAGACGAAAGAACAGCCAACTCAATTATGGAGAACCAAATGATGTGTTCACTGGTAATGAGTCACGCTGCTAAAGTTGGAATGGGAAAGAAATGTGGAGGATCAAAACAAGGAATTCGTATACACCACTACATCATGAACGAGGGACTCAGCTGGGTTCCATGCTTAGAATGACCTTTCTTATCGAGTACGAAATATTGGTTCATTATTATTTGACAAATAGATCCTGATTTCTTAGCAATTATTTATTGCGAATGTAAATATCAGTTTGAAACATTCTGATGACCGAGAAGCCACTCAGCATGCAGCCTACTCACTTGAAAATATCAGGTGAAACGAACACTCTAAATTGACAAATGGGTAAATACTGTTCCCAAGAATTATGCCGTCATGTCAAAAAGTTGACCCCCTCTAAAATGCCCCTCTCTATTGGAAAAAGTTCCAAGATTTACCAAAATTGTCGACTAATACGAGATGAGGTCTCCAGGAGAGAGGACTGTTGGAAATGGCAGTAAAGTAATGAACATAGGGAATCCTTAACAGGTATTCAAAACTACAAATAGTTCAGTGTGTTGGCCAACAGATCCCATATTAAACAGGTTTTCGGGGTGTAAATATGCAAAGCTGAGTGACGCCTTCCCTTGAATGTTTCTTTGATGAAAAGTGCTATGACGCCACCGAGGTTGCAAGAAATTTATCCAATTTTAACGCATATACACGAATGTGCTGCTAACGACACATTCCGAATCGAAAAGTTTTTGGTGACCAAACCTCATTAGGATAGCTCCTATTGAATGCAAAATAATTCTCCCTGAAACATTGATCAATAAGTGTCGCCGATGAACAACTAGAGTATTAAACGCCTTGTAAAAGGGCAACAGCGCAATAGACGTGAGGGCCAGCCCACTACAAGAGAATCCCGGAAGATCAGGGCCAACCAGAAATGAAGAATCAGCCTTGCCAGAAGACATGCGTAATCAGTGTCCATTAACACTAGCGAAAATAGCCTTTGAGCTTTAGGGGGCAATTACGAGAAAATTTGCCGCAGCGGTATTCTACTCTACCAGATGCTTCCCCCACAACTAAATCTACATGCTGGTTGTTTCCAAGCCCACATTTGGTGCACTCCATGGTTTATGATGACTGTGCGGGCTTGCATCTTACAGAGGAATGCCAAATTGGAATTCTCCGATGGATGCTGGTATAGCGCCAGCAACATGAAGAGTATATAGATCAAAGACTCGGTAACGGGCACGGCCCGCTCCTGAGCACCCCTTGGAACGGTTTGATGCCACTAACCAGGGATCGAAGCATGATGGGACTAAGTGGTTCACAGGCCTAAAACAAAAACTCCCGCATAATGCCAAATCTGATTGGGACTGTTTATGAAAGTTGCGCTACAAGTTAGAAATCGAGGGAAAACTGATTACACTAAACGATTGTGCAGAATTTGTAAAGCTTCGTCTCAGTAACAAACTGGCGGTAATAACAGAGAATCTAAGGAGAATACGTCTCTCACAGCTGGTCAAATCAAAATTCAAACTACAGTAGCTGGCTATGGCGCAGGTCCGACTACCTACATTCTTGATGGGTCCTCTCATGGTTCGTCCAGTAAGCATTCACGGCTTTATGTTATTTTGCACAAAGAATTTATCTTTAAGCCTCTAAATGCAAACAACCTGAATGTTGGTGAATACGTAGTCCCTTAAGCCTGATGCCGGCTGTGGAACAAACCAACCAACCAAAGCTGTACAGAAGCTGCTTCGATGACATTCGCATCACCAGACGTCACATACGAAAGAAGCATCCTTCATCCTCAATTCACCCAACGCAAAGATATAAAGGGCAAGTTTGTCAGCAATTTAGGCGCACATAACTAGATGAAGAGAAGGGTGCTGCGGTTAATCAGAGAGAGATATGAGCAGAATAACACCAAAACCTGCCGAATTCTGTCCGGCACAGGTACATGCCTTGTTTTACAGAGTCACACGAATCTCTGAACTTGGTGTGCTCTCCAGTTTCACATGAAAGCCCTGAAGAGGGATCATCCGGACGATTCATTTTAGTCCTATAGAGCCCGATCGATAACTCATATGAAGCAAACTACGGGAAGAACGTGTATTGATCCATCTATTTAACACGGGAATCATTGCTACTGGACACAGAGCAGAGCGACAGTGTAGCATATCCAAGAATCCTACTGAAAATCAGGTGGACCAGAAGTGCAGTCACCTGAATGTGCGATGAAGTCTACACAGGCACATATGAAGGAAAAATTAAACCACATTATCCAACGTACTCTTAATGATGGAAGAAGCGAGCAACAAGTGAACAAGTGTCTTCCGTGATCCAGCTTCTGGCTGATACAGATGCTAAATAGGAACCAATTACAGGAAGCTAACGTTCACAGCTTTAGACCTGCAAATGTGTGAATTAGGGGACAGCTTCAAGAGTATGTCATCGTCACCATCGACAACACAATATCAGTGCTCAAAACCGATGCTTCACTGCCGTAAAACCATAATTTGTTTGAAAGCCCCACGATGGAGAGAAAAAAGTGGACGCGTAGGGGAGATCAGCCTCGCTTACATTCCAGACAGAAAATGACAGGATAAACGACACTGACATCGATTAACAGCAACATCTTGTCTTTCATGGTGCCAGAGTTGGTCATTTGGGACGTAAGTGGGAGTAAATAAAAGCAAGTAAAAGCGAACAACTTTCCGATTATGAGACTTATTCCCAGACGTTACCAGACAGAGCGAAGAGGTGACTCCTAAAGGGCATTCAGTCAGCTAAAGATCCCCTGCTCATCCTGCCGCATTGGCCTCTGAACCGCTAAAAAGCACAGCTGGAAGCGAGTGGGGTAATAGAGCAGTTAGCCCAACGACTGTGCTTACATCTGAAACCCTGTTTATGATGCACATCACATATCAACGACCAGTGTGACGTAAGCTGGGGTACTTGTCAGGGCAACCAGACG